>NW_017670704.1:405786-472997 GCF_001879085.1 Nicotiana attenuata | reverse complement strand
CATCCCACATTGCTGTCCGGATTTCATCAAAATCCCTTGTGAGAGCTTCCACATCCGGAACGGCTGGCAAGTTATCAATGTAAGGAATCTCTCTTGAATGAAACGGCACTTCGGACTCATACACTCTTTGTCTAGGGGGGTCTCTCTTCAAATCAGGTCCTTCCTCCTCATCCTCTGCATCACCATCCTCACGAGCAAAGGGTGTCTCATCCCCGGATTCATCCGCATTGTTATCGTAATCACTGTTCTGTTCCTGACTCTGTGCATCTGCCAGGTCCCGATGTAATACATCATTTTCGGGCAATTGAGTGAGTTCAACTTGCTCGTTTTCACTGCACAACCAACAAAAATATAAGCTACTAAATTAATAAATAATTTTCATATTTTGTGTAAATCACTTCACTTACAAGTCGTAATGTGATAAAATTCCATGATGGACGTTATCAATTAGGTGATGACTACCGGATGGGCCACTTGTAAAATTCATATCCGGCCGGTAACCCCTATTAAATATGTGAGCGTTAAGACAAATTTAATACAACAAATATATACATAATTAACACAAATGAAAATTAAAATTTACCACGTGTCTTGTGAGTTATGGAAAGCAGGGTTTAAATTATTTTCTCGCTGCTCATTCACCGGCGGTGATAAGTTTAAATCAAAGATAAACTCTTCATCCGAACTTGTCCGGCAAAAACGTTTCCAGAATAAAACCCCCGATGACTGGGGGTTTATCTCTACTACGCACAACCTCATTTTTTGGAACGTCTTCGACCCTTCACGTACATTCCAACATTGTGATTACAAGAAAATCCCGACATTCGTCCGGAGTCCTCAAAAAATCACTCAAAGTTCATCATCGTCGATGTTAAACTCCGAGTAAAAAGCAACCCCCTTGCGGAGTGACGGAATAAAGGATATCTTCCGGTTACTTTAAATATCACGAACGTTTCCTCACACTCATTTTTTGCATAACAACGATATCAATGTATCGTACTCCATTGTCAGTGGCATTTAACATGACACTTAGCAGGTAAACTGTAGCCCACGGAGTTATTCTCCATACCAACCTCACACCCCAATATAATGAAACTCTTATCCTCGCTCTTCAGACATTATAAAAAAATGCTGGAGAATTTAAACAACAACAGACGTCAAGAGTTAAAAAAAGTTTGAATGCATTTCTTAGCGATTCTAACTCTTTATAATAGAAATGGGGAGCCGGGAAGTTTTTTTTTTTTTTTTTACCATATATAGTGCCAAATAAGTTGGCGCTTTATTTTGAATTATTGTACTGGTCAGAAAAAAAAGGATATAACACCACTATTTCTGGCGCTATATCACTGTCAGTGTATAACACCAAAAATAGTGGCGCTATATCACTCTGACAGTGTATAACGCCAGAAATAGTGGCGCTATACATAAACGATCCAGTTACCGTTTATATATAGCGCCACTATTTCTGGCGCTATATATATTATTGTTACCTTTTTTTTTTACACCTATTTATGTGTTTTGAGTCCAAAATAGCAATATTTTGGTTTCAGACTCGACTCCCCCTACCCCTGTCAACCCCCCCCCCCCTTCCAACCAAACAGTGGGAAACTCCCCCTACCCCTGTCAACCCCACCCCAAACCAACAAGCAAGAAGAAAAGAGAGACAAAAAAAAGACAGAATATTGGTGTAAAGTAGTAGGAAAGAAAAAAGGAAAAAAGTAAATAAGTAAAAAAAGATTACCAACTTTTTCATTATTCACAAAAAAAACCATTTGAAATACCAAAAAGCCAACTTTCCTTTTTCCTTTTTTCTTTTTCTTTTTGGTTTCATCTTTCTTCTTCATTCTGTTTTGTCTATCCCCTTGGAACATTTCAATTCACTTTTGCAGAACAAAACAACAAAAGTAAACCACCCCCCCACCCCCCCATCCCCCACCCCACCCCCCTACTACCGTCCAAGCACTCTTCTTTTACCTTCTGCATTGTCTCTTCAATTGTCTGCTACCCTTTTTTCTGTCTATTTAAACAGTCCAAGAATCTCTAAGTTTCAGTTACAGAATCTCAAAGTTTCTATTTTTGTTGATAAAATTGAGTCTTTATCCAAATGGGGTTCTTTTGTTTTTAGTACTTGGACAGTTTTGTTAGTTTGTTGACACGATTTTGATTCTTTTAGGGATTTGGTCTTTTCATTTTTTAATGTAATAAATGGGGTTCTGTTCTTATAGTGTTTGAACAGTTTTGTTAGTTGTGTATACATGAATCTGATTCTTTAGGTAATTTGGAGCTTTTGAGAAGTGCGTGTGAGAAAAAGGATGCAATCAGAGAGCTCAGAACAGTTAAGATCGGTTGTGGCAGCAACTGATACAAGAGGGAAACATAGGATATCTGCTGAATTGAAGAGACTTGAGCAAGAAACTCGTTTCTTAGAGGTTTGTTTGATGTCTCTTTTGACTTTTTTTGGCTTTGCTTTTACTTTTATTTTGTATAATATTGGCCTGATATGAGTTTATATGAAGTAATATGGTCAGTGAAAATTCATATAGTCGACTCCAACTTGTTTGGGACTGAGGCTTAATCGTTGTTTTTTGTTCCTTAGAAGTTGAAAATTTGATTGTTGTTTCTGGTTAGCTGAATGTGTTTGTTGTTAATTGCTCTATTTGAGGATAAAGTTTGAATTTTTTTTCCTTCAGGGGGGTCTTCTGTTGTATTGGTATTATGTACAGGTGGAAGAAATGAATTGTGTTTAAGAAAAGGGATCTTTGTTCTATGTCCTGCTAATTTGGGTGAAAAGGGTTGACCATCAATTAACAAACAGTAGAGCTTTCTTTACTTTAATTATGAAAAGAGGGGTTTTTCGACGTTTTTTTGATGTGTTCATGAGACATGAGCTGTTTCATTTCTCATATCGTAGTAAAGTTCTTGATTTGTGGAAAGCCTGAAGCGTATGTCCCCTTTTGTTGCATTCTATATGTAGCAGGGGGAAATTCTTTGTGTATTGAAATGAAATGTTAATGTTTTCGAGAATTGAGTATGAGTTGTTTGAGAACGTTTTAGACTTGGCATTGAGTTCTATACTTCTATTGAGAGCATCTGAAACTTGATGGAGAAACGGGACATATAGGGAGAAAACTCGTTGAGTTTGTAAGTGAATTCTTAATGTTTTTGAGAGTTGAGTATTTATTGTTTTGAGTATATTTGGGACTTGGCCTGGAGTTGTAGCGAGACCTTTTGAAACTTGTTGGTGAAAATGGGACATATAGGGCTCACTTATGTTTCACTGGAGCCCTGTATTGAATTTCAACCATGAATTCTGGCCATCTTTAAGCTTTAGTTCTTCGTTCTTGCTTAGATGGTTGAATCCATGACTCAGCTGTTTTAGTTTCTGACTGCTGGTTCAGAATTTGCTTATAAAGCTGCCGCATTGCAAGTGAAATACTTCGTGGTACTGTTTGAGCTGCCTTCACTTTTGTGCTGCTGTATAGATTTTGAAGGTTGATTTAAAAAAAGAAAAAGATTGTGCTGGTATAATATCTAATGAGGCATGGACAGATATCCCCTTTCTGTAGACATCTGAAGTCAGAAGTAACATAGTGAACTTAGTTCCCCTCATTAAGGAACTGATTCATTCAACATAAAGTCGGTGGAGGGAATGTCTGGTTATTTAGGACCAGGAGCACTGCTTAATTGATGAGTGGGAGAAAGAAAGAGACGGCAGAGAAGAGAGGGAAACATAAAATACGTAGAACAGTAGGAAAAGTATATCTGGATCACAAACCAATCGGAGTAATTGAACTAGACTTCCTTCACCGCCTGCTAATAAAAGAAGTTGCTTTTCTGTTGTTTTAGCTTTTCCTGACCGTGAATTTTGTTGGTCATTATGGGTAGTAGATCGTAAAAACGTGAACTTTTGAAGATTTTATGTTGGTCGGGGGTTTCTTGCTGTGAGGATTTTTGGAGATGACGAATTATCGTGGTTTTATATGAAAGGAGACAAATACAAGGATATTCTCTGACTACGCAATGAGTCTTCGGCATCTTTCCATTAGTTCTTAGCTTCAGGCCTTTTGTCATTTCATAATGGCTGAGAAAAGGGCTGGAATTTTATACTCATTTCCATCCTTTTTATATGGCGGTGTTTGACTGAACATTGCGCGTTCAAGATGTTAATTTGACTTTTATGTACATTAGTGCTTGTGGAGAAAATATTAAATAACAGTGGAAAAGCTAGTTTAATAGAGGAAACATTGCATCAAAGTTTAAACTTTGAATCGTTTGATGAATTTGAATTCTTGAAATTTGTGAAATCTGTATAGAAGTGAAATGGTGTCAAACATATTTAGACATTCCAAAATGGAGAGTGTCCTAAGATTAGGACGTAGGGAGTAATAATTTGAAATTTAAATGTTTTTATTGCTCTGTGGCTAATGTACTACATAGCTTCTTCTCTCTTTTGCTTACAAACTTTTTCTTGTTAATAAAAAGAAAATGTAAAAAAAACTAATAAAAAAAGAAAGAGTAGAAAGGAAAGATTTTCCGCTGTTCTTTTCTCATGCAAGACACATTTAACTTCAGGTATTAGACTGAGAATTATACTAAAAGAGAACCTATTAAGAAAGAAATAAGAGAGACAAGAAAACATCAGTTCAATCACAAAGGTCCACACTTTTGATACCTACTTTGAGTTAGAAGGCCTCTACAATGCTAGAATTAGCTTGATTCTACTAGATCAGTTGTCACTCATAACTCACATTTTAATGTGCATTCGAATTGATCTAAAGTTATCAAATTGTTGCGTGATTGATTATTCATGGATCCCATGAAAACAACTTGACTTGTGATATCACGGGGTGAAATTAGTCATCCACTATCAAGAAAAAGGTATTCAGTTAAAAAGATGAAATATACAATCTACTGAAATAATGTCAGAGAGGCAAAAAAGTAAGGTGATTGCTTCCCTTCTACCTAGGTATTATTGGGCAGGATTATCCAATACATGCTGGTGAGGGGATGTAGGTACCTGGTGGAATAATTAAGGTGTGTGCAATGTGGTACAGATACCACCGTTATCAAAAAAGAAGAGAGAATATAATGTATTGAGGTGATTACCTTCCAATACATTATATTATAGTAATATATTCTCCGTACACAAAAAGGGAGAAAAGATGGTTGCAGTAATAAAGGTAGTGGTGGCTGGTCGACGGTGGTTATATGGTGGGGTGGACAGAATTGTGGCGAAAGGTCATCTGGGTGGGATTCTTTGAGTGGATAACACCTAGATGATATTGAGGTTTAGTCAAAGATCTAAATGAACAAAATCTATCTAGAGCAAATAAGTGGTCGTGAAAAGAAAAACAATACAAATTACTTAGTGGGTTGAGATTTGAACTGTTCAAATTCTGATCCCTAATAAGTAGAATTCAAAACGAGGCCTAAGCTTTAGTTGCAACTGATTGGTTTGCCTATATGGATCTTTTTCTTTTATTGTGCTCATGAGGCACTAGATTGAGTTCCAAATTTGATTTACAAATATAATGTGAACCTCTTAACAAAAGCCAGAAGTCGTAGAAAATTTTCAAAAGGTGATTAAAGAATGAACAAACTGACACACTGGGAAAGGGCATTGGTAAAATCTTATGGTTATGAAATCTTTATGTTGGGATGGGTCTCCAATTTACTGCTTGTGCTACACAACCTAAAATATTGTATTCATGTTTTTATCAGGAAGATTTCAAGATAAATTGTTCTGTGAGCTTGTGCTGGTGCTTTCGTTTCGTACAAGAGGTGTTCCCTTTATTTGATCACCTAGTCCTGGTGTATTGTTGCTTAAGTTACCTTTGCACTCTGTGATCTTACATGTCAAACTTGGGAAATAGAACTTGTCAAGAGAAACACAGAGCAGCACTTGCTCGTTCAGTTTCTGAATTTTAAAACCTTTTATCCTCAGAGCAGGAAGAACTTTATTTGGTAGAGTTACTTCAAAGGACTTCGAAAAGTAAGCTTTTAGGTTTATGTACCTGGGCAAGGAGTTCTTACAATAACCTTCATGCAAAAGGAATTTCTAGGATGGAGAGGATATTTCGTCCTTGTTGCAAAAGTTCAGATAACTCTGTGAAGCCACAAAATAATGGCAACCAAAAGTCTTTGCCTAAATGAGTTGTGACAACCTCTTCGTGAAAATGCATTTTAGTATCAAATGTATCAATTAAGAAGCATATATATAGACTAAGTAGTAGTATTGGTAGTTTCAGATGTGTAAGGTGAGGTGCTAGTTGGTTTTCTGCAGAGTGGGAGAATTCCATATGCAGATTTTTTTCTTGTACTGAGTTGCTATTGGTAATAAAAATAATTATTTACCAAACAAAAAAGAAGAAGAAGAAGAAGAAGCACATATATACAATATTTACAATTTCTCTTCATATGCATGTGATTCTTCAAAAAAATTGCTCTTTCCCATATGTTTCTGCTGTCTCGTGTATCTGTGAGATGAATGTCCTTTACAGTGATCAATCATATATTCAACTAAAGTATCACATATTGATAGAGAACTAGAAACAACATGAGCTTTTGGATATCATATCTTATATAACCTTTTTGTTAATGGGAGTATCAAATTTTTCTCTATTCATGTTGTGTACTCGTATCCACTAAATATGTGATGTCCCATCAAGCATTGCAACACAGAGTTTTAGATGATCTATGAGATGAATGTTTAGGATACGAACTGATTCGAATTGGTACATAATGGGGCTTCCTGCAGGGAATTATCAACTCCATATAACCTGGTTAGATCCAAAACTAATCATTCTTGGGCTCTCTAAAGACTTCAGAGTTTTAGATTTAATGAGTGAAGAATGTGTTGCAGTGTTGAACATCACAGTGATAGAATTTTCACTATAGAAGTTCTAAGTTTTGTGAACTAGGCTTGATCAGTTGGTAGCTACCGATCATTCAGTAACCTTACATATTACTTATGTGACTAGCAGTACTGATAGGAAATTACAAGTATCTTCCATTATTTGGAATTGTAGTACGTGGAACTCGATACACTTCCTAATTTTGCTCCCTCTACTTTTTCGTTGTTTTGATGAATGTGTGTGCACCAATCCAAATGCAGCTCGCAACCACTAGGCAATGCTTGAGCATCTCCAATGTGGTTGATAAATAATAGCAAATAGTTTTAACCATTCATTGTTCAGTATTGGCAGACTTAATTGAGTTCTACTTGGTGACAACATGTACAGCCTGTATAGATGATAGACGACTAAGACTTTTGGGAGGCTTAACGTGTGTTGTATATATATGTGCCTTTGAGACCAACATGATGTAACATTAATTATACTCTTGATTTATTCGGAAAAAAAAGGAAAGATATGTGCTACTGATGCGATCAGGAGTTAGAATTTGACTGTCCTCATTACAGCTTTTTTCTTCTTCTATATTCGACGAGCAAAGTTCTTATGGTCTAAATCCTGGAATATATTTTATTGATACCTTGCCAACAATTTAGTCGCATAAAATCCAACAGAATTCTATGAATATGGACCGGTAATCGGACTTTGTTGTCTGTCTGTTCAGTGTGATGCACAATTAGCCCTTAGTTTGACAGCTACGGTGGTTTTTGTTATTTGCAAAGTCATCTTCTGCATGTCGTGTAATTTCTGGTGGCATTGTCCAGATGTTCATTGAAAGGGCTTAAAACTATACATGGTTGATCACCGTTGCTTTTCATGTGCCAACATCAGAAAAGATGCTGTATTTCTTGTTGATTATATTACTTGTCTATTGAAGTCTTCTTCTATCGGCAAATTTATTTACTATTTGCTGATGACGTAATATGTGCAGGAAGAACTTGAATTGCTCGACAAAATGGAAAAGGCATCAACTGCTTGCAAAGAGTAAGTACTAACTATCTGTTTTTGTTCAGTGCACGTTATGGTTATCTAACTTAATTCTGTTACATGGACTTTAGGATGCTAAGTAATGTGGAAACAAGGCCAGATCCATTACTACCAGTGTAAGAATTACTCTTGCTTTATCGCCACGTCTCATGAGTTTTGTATTTTGCTAATTTATTAAATAATTTCTCCATCAGAACACACGGTCCAATAAATCCTTACTGGGATCGATGGTTTGAAGGACCACAAGATTCATCGGGTTGCAGATGCTGGATATTGTAATCACCCTTTGGCTGACTTTGGAAATTTTCACTGATTGGAGACGAAGTTGAAGTTGGTACGCACAGCGTGTTGCCTAATACAGAGATGTCTTATCAAGTGTGTAATGAAATGTTTCAATGTGCAGAAAATGACATTTTTTATATCCCTTAAGAGGAGTTGAAATTCAAGATTCTCATCTTAATTGATAGGTCACCGGTAGCATTGTGCAGATGACAATTTTCTATTATAACATCATATTGACAAGTATTTCCTTGTGGTTAGAAATCATTTATATACCTGTCTGAGTTGCTAAACTTTTGATCAGGAATGGCTCTTGTTTGTTTTCACGTTTATTTGGAAGCATAGAAGCGATACATGTTTCATTTGCCAGCTCAAAAACCTTTACAGTGCGTGTGTCTGTTTCTGTGTCTAACTTGATGTTACTTTGAAGAAATTAGAGTGCCCAAAGCAAGTATACACTCTGTATACATTAGCATGAGATAACACTATATGATTTTGGTCCTATTACGTTGGCCTTCGGGATTGTAGTAATGATTAATAGGATCAGTCGGGGCCATTTGTATTTCGTTGTCAAAGGTGAATCTTATATCAGGCCTTGGTACGGCCTATACACGATGGATGAAGGTTTTGGCAAGGTTAAGAATGTATGGTACCTATAATCAGACCCAACCGTTGCACTACTTGAGAAGAAAGAAAAAATTCTTCTCTTTTTATCTTAAGGCTGCTTGGAGCTTCCGGCCCATCAAGCTCTTCGGGCGACCGCCTATCGATTTGAATTTCCCTCCTCAGCCGCAGGCGGAAATTCTTGGATTTATGAAAGACGGACACGTGGTAACTGGTAAAGTTGCTGCCATGTGACAAGGAGGTAACGGGTTCGAGCCGTGGAAACAACCTCTTGTAGAAATGCAAGGTAAGGTTACGTACAATAGATCCTTGTGGTCCGACTCTTCCCTGAACCCTGCGCATAGCGGAGCTTAGTCACGGGGCTGCCCTATACATACAAAAAGAAAATTAATCACGAGTTTTAATTTATCAACACAGACACACGATAGTGAAAAAGATCACAGATCAAGGAACTTTCTTTTTTTCTTCTTCTTTTAGGATGGTGGCCTTGGGCTAGCTTGTGCGCACCTTGACTATTTCACCGAGTACCTACTATTTTCCACCAGTACAAACACAGTGCGACAAATTTTACAAGACGGTTCAAGGAAGATGTTTACTAAATCACAAGATATCAAGTGATGCTGGTCTCTGCACAGACTAAAACCACTCTCTACAAACACCTAACTTAATATAATTTGATGCATATTGACAAGACTAAAAAAGTATAAATGCGAGAATAATAACTCAAGATACAAGTATAAAAACATAAGGTACTAGTGATTGTACTCTCGAATCGTATGTTCTTGTAAACAAGTTGCTCAACATTACTACCAACAGTAGGATTAGTAGTAACGACCTCTCCTAAATGCAATCGTTATTTAATCCAAACTACCATAATCTCGATACGAAAGCTCCCATATTTTATTTTTTACCTTCAAAATTATAAAAGAACACGTACTCAATACAAATACTAAAACATTAAATCACATGTTTAGGTATCTGAATCAAAATAACTAATAACCTTAGTAGAAAAAATTAAACCTCTAAAGGGTCTGATCGTAACAAATATAACCAGTTAGTAAAGGCAGGCGACTTGACATATAAGTCGCAATTACTGAATGCGATTCATAAGTCGCAATAATAGAATGCGATTTATAAGAATCGTAGAAAATATTAAAAGCTGTAATTGTTGAACTTGATGGATATAGAGTAGTACTTAGTTAGTTGCATAATTAGTTAGCTAAGGACTATACTAGACGATAGTTAAGTTAGCTAGTTAGGGAGTTGCATAAATAGGCATGTACACATTGTAATTAAGATTGAAGAAATGCAATTGAGATTTTCTCTCTCTCTAACCGACTCAATCTCTCACTCTCTAACCCAGCTCCATTTCCCCTTTTAACATGGTATCACCTCAAACAGAAGTAGGCAGTGGAACTTGAAGCTTACCACTGCTCTTATCAACTCAAGTTTTACTCAAAGCAAGTTGGATTATTCCCTGTTTACTAAAAGGCAGGATACACACATTGTCATAAATATTAGTGTGTTTTGATAATTTGCTTATTACTGGTGGTGACATCAAGCTGGTACAAGAGGCCAAGCACATACTTAATAACAAATTTAAGATGAAAGACTTGGGTGAGTTGAAGTATTTCTTAGGGATAGCATTTGCTAGATCATCCAAGGGCATACTCAAGAACCAGAGAAGATATGCTTTAGAGTTGATATCAAAATGTGGCTTAGGGGGAGGAAAGCCAGATATAACCCCTTTGGAGCAGAATCAGAAGCTCACTAGCTTGGAGTATGATAAATTGTTTGAACTTGACAATGATAAAAAGCTGGAAGGCAGAAGTCCCTATCAGAGATTGATGGGAAGACTGCTTTACCTGGTAATCACATGCCCAGATATATCCTTTGCATTCCAAATATTGAGTCAATTTATGCATGCACCAAAAGAGTCGCACTATGAATCTACATTAAGGATGGTTAAATATGTGAAAAGTCAGACAGGCCTAGGACTTTGATGAGCAGTAACAAGTCTAGGAAGATCACTACTTTTTGTGATGCTGATTGGGAATCTTGTATGGTGTCTACAAAGTTTGTTACTGGTTATTCTATAAAGTTGGGAGACTCACTAATTTCCGGGAGGTCCAAGAAGTAGAGTACAATATCAAGAAGCTCAGCTAAGGCTGAGTATATGAGTATGGAAACTACAGTAGCAGAGCTGGTTTGGTTGCATGGGTTGTTAGAGGAACTGGGAATGGAGGTTGATCTACCGATGAAGTTATTTTGTGATAACAAGACAACTCTTCAAATAGCATCGAATCCCATGTACTATGAGCGTACCAAACACATATAGATAGAGTGTCATTTCATTCGGAAAAAACTTCAGTAGGGGTTAATCAAGACAGAACATGTTGCCAGCAAAGAGCAAGTTGCAGACATTCTAACTAAGGCTCTGGAAATAACTGCATAGTGAAATTTTATGCAAGTTGGGGATGATTAATGTATTTCATCACCCAACTTGAGGGGGAGTGTAGAAAATATTAAAAGTTGTTACAATTGTACTTGATGGATATAGAGTAGTGCTTCGTTAGTTGCATAATTAGTTAGCTAAGGACTATGTTAGCAGATAGTTAAGTTAGCTAGTTAGGAAGTTGTATAAATAGGTATGTACATGCACATTGTAATTAAGAACGAAGAAATGCAATTCTCTCTCTCTCTCTCTCTAACCCAGCTCCATTTCCTCTTTTAACAAAAATTAATCAAAGAATGTTATTTATAATATGTAATCAATGAATGCGATTTATAAGAACATCAGTGAATGAGATTTATAACTCGCAATCAGTAAATTGAAGTCAGCTTACAGAATATACGTCACAATTGAAGTCGCATTTAAGGAATGCAATTTAAAAGTCGCAGTACTTATAAGTCATTGCAATTAGCGAATACAATTTATAAGTCGGATTTACTGAATGTAATTTACAAGTCCATAGTCCATTTAGTGACCGCAAAGCTGTCTCATCTTGAATGCAGTTGTATTTATTAAACTAGTGTATTTGCCCGCGCTTCACGCAGTTATAAAAAAATAATTCTTTTACAAATACAAAAACCATAAATTTAATGGAAGAAAATGGAAAATACAAAAATTGTTATCGTATATAAAATGGAGGTATAAACATTTCCATGCATTCAATGTAAAGTACTCCCCATTTCATCTTATATGAATATATTAACATTTAAAGAGTCGAATTATTTTTTCTACTATATAATTTTTTCAAACTTTCCTCCTCCCTGGTTGTCCCCTTGTCTCCTTCAAACATAAATCAGGATGATTTTATTGACAAATAACCTGTTGGAGTAAAAGATATTAAAGAAAAAACATCTACAGATGATTTCATTTTCAACCTTGAGATGATGAGAATTCTAAAATTCAAAGGCTTAAAGTTAAACCTTTCTCACTTGCTCTTTTCTAATAAGGAGGAAAAAAATCATGAATAATGAATAATTATCCATAAATCATAATAAACATGGGTCTAATTTAAAGATACTAATAATGGTTATTAACATTAGTAACGGTTGTAACTTTTAGTAAAGCATACCTATAGACTTTTGGACTATAAATAATGGTTGTAACTTTTGATAGTGACTTTTGAATTTTGTAACCGATTGTTTCTTTACTAATACTAGATTTTGGATTTTTTTAAGAAACATAATTAAATAGAAAGAATTGAGTGAAATTGCAAAATAATGAGAAAAGAATAAGTAAAAAAGATGACCTTAGAGAGATATCGCGTCACCTTTTCTGTGTCCAACTTTATATATATACACACTATACATAGTTTAACACATCGACTTATAAATAATGCATGATCTCATACTGCTTCAAGGAGTTTAAATTGTATGAAGTAGAGCAACTTTACAGTTTTCCCAGGCACTTTAAAATTGATTTGTTTTAATTAGCATAAAAGGTCTATGAAGCGGCTCTTACTGCTTGTTTGGATGGTTGTTACCTATTGCATCGTTCGTATTGTTACTTTAAATATAATATTTATTTTGGTCGTTACTTAAATTTTATCGTATCGTATTATTAAATTCATCGTTACGTAACGACGAAAAGTGTCACTTTATGAAACGACGAATTTGGTGGTGTGGCGTTGTTTCCTTATTTTTTCTCTCATCTTGCCCTTCCTTATTATTAAATAATCATATTTTATCATTTACCCTACTTTTTTATAGACAAAATTACATAATAATGCACTCCATAAATTGACTTGCACTATTTTAGCCGAGTTACAAGTTTGCAAATGTGTAGCCAAATATCAATAAGATCTTTTCTTTTCCCATTCCCTCTAATTATAACAACCTCATTTATTCCTACCTACCCCTATTGTACATCTCTCCTTATTTTTCACCCATAAATATTTAATTTAATTAATAAAAAAGAATCATATGCAAACAAAACTGAAAACAAAAAAAATCAGTTCCCCATCCAGTCAACACTCATTCGTGCCTTCTTCCATACCCAATCATTCGTGCCTTCTTCCATAACCAATATTTCTCTGATTTTTTTTTGATTTTGTATATCTTCAGGTTTATACATACCTATCAGAACTACAAAACGCAAAAACATACGCGAGAAACCTAAAATCTCATCTCCTTTAATGCTAATCTTGTTAAATTTCGATTATGATTTTGTGAGAAATTTAAAGTGGGTATCGTTTGAACTTATTAAAATAGTCTAAGTAGGTTGTATACAAAGTTTGAAGTTATTTGCTGGAGATTTGGACTAGTTTTATACAAGAATTGCAAGTGAAAATCGTACAAAAATTTCGTCAGAGATGCTTATACAATTTTATACAATGTTATACACTTTTATACAAAGATGTACATTATGTATTGTGAGCATGTGATTTTTGCCTCGCATGATTACTCCTACAGAATCCCCAAAATTAGGATTTTTTTTTTAATTTGGTTTTTAGGAATTAATTGCATAATTTTCGTGTTTGTTTGCATTTTTTTGTGCATTTTTAATTTATTTAATTCATAAAAATACAAAAATACATTGCATTTGCATTTAGGATCCAATTTTACATTTTTTAGGTTAATTATTTAATTAATGTTTCAAAAATGAAAGAAAATACCAAAAAACAAGTTCAGTTTGCATTTTAACTCATTAATTTCGAATTTGTTATACTTTTCTTTTATTTTAGGACTTAATTAATTTTTAAAGAGCAACTAGTTTCTTAAGCTAATTTTACAATTAAATCAGATTTTTAGTTTTAGTTAATAAAATTTGAAAATGAAAAAAAAAGAGAAAAGAAGCAAAAGGTTTTCAAGAATTGGAGAAATCAGATTTTGGGCCAAATCCAATTAAAACCCCAAGCCCAATCATTTATTCTCCTAATACTCGTCCAAATAGCCCCAAAATCCGGCCCAGTTCTGCCTTACCCGACCCAATCCCCTCTCTTAACCAAAACGACCTCGTTTAGATTATGATTCATCTGAGCCGTCGAGGTTGGCTTGATCCAACGGTGGAGAAGTGGGGATCAAATGATATATAACTGTCCTAAGCCCCCTAACCCCCCCCCCCCCAATCGTCTCTCATCACCTCAGAGCCTCAAGACCAAGCTCCGCCCTAAACCACCGCCTGCCGGAAATCGCCTACGGCGGCGGCCGGCCACCAATCAGCCCCAAAATTACACCATGAATTCCTTTCCCCTTCCCCATCCCAAATCTCCAAACAATCCCTCTCAAAACTCCCTGGAACTTCTCAAATTTCAGTTCAAAGGAGAAACCCTAGCGCCGCCCTTGTTTTCTTCGGTGGCGGCGCCACCACCAATCGACCCCAAACTAACACCAATGGACCACCAGGCCTCCCTCATCCCAAATACATCATCCTCTTCCCTCAAATATGCCCCTAGTCCGTCGAATCTTAATTGGAAGATAAGACCTAAAACTGTCAAACCCTAATCGGAGGATTCGTTGATGATTGAGGCCACAATGGACCTCGACCATGTGTTTTCATTTGAAAACACATGGTTGAGACCCCTTTTGGTCAAAATCGTGAGGTTGAAGAAGAATTTCATAACTTGGCCGGCTGTTTAGGTGTTTCTGTTTCATTTTTGGTCATTTTTTTTGTTTTTCTCTTTTCTTGCATTGTTTTTGGTCGTCTTTCTTCATCTCCTTTTCTATGTCCGTGTCGTCTTGGCATCCGGGCTTCACCATCAATTAGAATTTTGTTTTAAGTCTGTTTTGGTTTAGTCTAATTTTATTTCAGTTTTGGGCCACATAGGGCAATTGGTTCGCAAATTTGTTTGAGCCCAAATGGTTGGCCTGTTTTGTTACTCGTTTTGCTTTCTGAATTGAAATTGAATCCGAAAAAAGGGATTAGTCCAGATAGGGGATTTAATTTGGGTCTGTAGACCCATTAGCCTGGTCAATTTGACCCAAGATGGTCTATCAAGGTAAAAACAGGGTCATTGAAGGGTAATTTGGGTAGTTTAGTTAGGGAATCTTTCAATAACTGCTTTAGGAAGCTTCCTAGAAGCTTAAAAGAGCCTTACTTGGCAAGCAAGTTAGAAGATTAGGGATTAAGTAGCAAAAATAAAAATTCAAAAAAGAGCTCAAATGCAAAACTTAGCCTATTTCTGCTGCCCTAATAGCTTGCCTATAAAGGCATTGCTAATGAGAGCTGAAGTCAGATTTTGAAGAGCTAAAAAAAATCCAAAAAAAAGCAAGGCGGCTGAAAATTTCTAGTAAAAACACTGTTCCATTGGTTTTTCTTGGGTGATTTCCTGAAGTTTTCTAATCCTGAAATATTTTCTGGTTCATTTGGGGTTTAAAAAATGGATTGAATTTGGTTTTAAAGGCTGTTTCTGAAGCTTCCTGGGTTGCTGTTCGATTGAGACTTGTTTTGCTTGCTTCATATCTCTTTTGTTTGGAAATTGGATTTTTGCTGTTGCTGGACCTTGTTACACTGCTGCTGTAGCTGTTTGTTGCCCTCACTTCTTGTCCTTTTTGCAATCTCCAGGTACATATTCTGAAACCTGCATAATGTGATCTTCAAGTTGAAAGTGAAATGAGAAAATGGAAGTTTGGAGCTTGATGTTCAGTCGTGTGTATTGTTTATGTGTTAAGCTTGCTATTTGAGTCCTTTCTCTATGTAAATCTTAGCTTGTTATGCTGAATACTAAGGTTGCTTAAGTTCCTATGCATCTAATATGCACAATATGTTGATCCCTTTGATTAGAGTTAGTAGTAGCTTATTCAATTTGAATGGCTTTTCGATTACTGAGGTTATACAGATCCTACTGCTGTTGTAGATGCAGATTTGGTACTGCCCTTTAGTAGTTTTGTTAGAGATATGTTTTAGTTGTAATAATTGAACTCTTGTCACTCCTGAAGCATGGAAACTATGAAGGATTAATTGTAGGCTATATGGTAGCATAGTATTTAGTTTTAAGTGACAAAGAGACTGTGTCAGATGCTATTTTGCTTGGTTAGTATTCCTTTTCTTCATGAAGTAGTTCTGGCATGTGATTGATTTTAGTTAGAAAGTGGTAGAAAGTTGAAAGGCTTATTCAGCATGTTCAGATGTGGAAATTGAGGAATGAGCATAATTGTTTGGTCTTCATGGTTTTCAATAGTTGTAAACTTTTTTATGGTTTCATTAATTAGCATCTGAATGTGTTTTTAATAAAAATGGTTTAGAAAAGTTTTCAGTTAGCTTTAGTCAGTTCTTCAATGCCCAGCAAATTGTTAATTTAATCTGATGGTTTTGCATTGTCAAATTTCAAAGATACAGATGCCTAAAATTCTTTTGTTGTCACCTCCAAATCTGATTGCTTCCGCTACTATACGGGTTCGATATGCAACTCCGGAGCATTCAACTTGTGCATTATTTTGCACGAATCAGGCTCATTGGGCCTGAACACAAAACAGCCGGCCCAGAGTTGGGATAGGGCGTTAGGCCTCGTTTTGGCCTGTTTGATTTTGTTGGCTTCATTCCCCTTCTCGCTGGGTTTATGGATATCAATTGGTTTGGGATCCTTAGCAATATAAATTCTAAACTCCTGGAGTTTCCATCTCTATCATAATTAATTGACTTTTCTTTAAAAATTAGATTGGAGGTGAGCCATATTAGATAATACAAGTAGTTTATGGCCCTTCGAACTTAGTTTGAATACCCTTTTTAAAATGGAATTGAGGTGTGCCGCGCCAAATAAAATCCCACATGCTTGGCCCTCATTTAATTAATCTTGTTTTAATCCTTAGAATTCGAGGCGTGCCATTTAGCGAATTTTCATGGCCCTCGCAAAGTTGCAAACGCGTAGTTGCTTTAGGCGCGTTATTTTAATAATTTACCTTCCTAAACTCGGGTGCGCATTTCATGTGACCCAAATCCAAATCTTATTAACGTTGAATAAAATGTGTTTCGGGTTGCGGGTGCATTTCATGTGACGCGGTTCAAAAATATGTTTTAGATAACGTTGAAATCTTCCTAAAAATGAATAAAAGCGGTTTAAAGTTTAAAATTGCACCATAGGCTAAAATATGTATTAAAATCAGATAATAGGCCAATTATGTTAGTTTAAGCGACCGTGCTAGAATCACGGAATCCGGGGGTGCCTAACACCTTCCCTCGGGTTAACAGAATTCCTTATTCAGAATTTCTGGTTCGCAGACTTCAAAAGGAAAGTCGAAATTTTCCTCGATTTGGGATTTAAAATAAACCGGTGACTTGGGACACCAGAAAATAAACTATCCTAAGTGGCGACTCTGAACAAATTTGAATAAATAATCCCATTTCGAATAATGTCACTTAAATTGGAAAAACTCCCTTATACACTATCCTTCGGGGTGGTGTGTAAAAAAGGAGGTGTGACATGTATATAATTGTATAATAGTGTATAAAGATGTATAATCACAGAGTGAAAATATTCTTGATGCACTATGTATATAGGTGTATAAGAAGAATGAGAAGAAGAAGAAGAAGAAGAAGAAGAAGAAGAAGAAGAAGAAGAAGAAGAAGAAGAAGAAGAAGAAGAAGAAGAAATATAATAGTGTATAAGTAGTGTTTATACACTATTATACATTATTATACAAATGAATTCTATCAATGGAGCTTCACGTGTTCTTCTTCTTCCTTGGGCATACTAACAAATCAGAAAACTCAATTTCGAAATCGAATCTTCGAACCACCTGTAATAGCGACTTTTATTTTTCAAATCCTTAGTTAACCATTGGAATCCGGAAAAGAATTGAAGGAGAATAACAATAGTAGAGAAATTTTGTGGTGCAAAGGTTGACATGGGAAGAAGAAGAAGAACGAAGAAAAAAGGGGAACACAGAAAAAAGAGGTGGGCAACATGGTGAAAAGTAATTTTCAGGTTATGTACAACCTGGGCTACACTGGGTAAGGGCTTCAAACGTGGGTCATTTTCTGATGGGTTGTTGGACCAAGTGATAGGAGATGTAATTCGCCCAATTCCTTATTTTTTTCTCTCATCTTGCCCTTCCTTATTATTAAATAATCATATTTTATCATTTACCCTACTTTTTTATATAATAATTCTACTCCGTATTCTAATTTTATTTTAGTAATATTACAAGTTTATTCTTCATATTATTAATGCGTGACATCATGAAACGACGACAAACGATAAGATCTATCCAAACGTTGTGTTCATCATACAATACAATATATTGCAGTATTTTAACTTAAGTTAATTACTTGTCTTGTGAAATAAAACTATCCGTTTATATGTCAAAAAATTTAAAGTCTAAAAAGTATTAAGATATACTTGGAAAAAAGGTACTTGATGTATATGAAGATAAACTATGCTAAGTAAATAAATTTACTAAAGTCTAATTCACATATCTTTTACTTGCCCACATACAATAACAAAATATCAACATCTCATACAAGTGATAAATAACCCAGTTCTAAACTAAAACTATAGTAGTTAATTTGAAGTAGATACATCATTGTGAAGCTTCAAGATATATATTCTACTTATTGAAGACTAAAAAAACCAGCTAAAGAATGAGATTCAAATAAAATTCAAGAACATAAGTGAATATGGAAAGAATCTAACACCGAGTCATTTGAACAGATCTATGTCCGAAAGGGTTATGTTGTGACATTGTAATCTCCATTGCTACGCCCGTAAATCGTACACAACACGAAAAAAAAAGCAGCAATGATATAAACACTTTAAAGTGAAAAATAAGATAAATTAAATTTAGAAAACAAAATTTTTAAACGAATCAAAGGAAACACTACTTTGAGAATTAGTACACATTTATACTAGATAGGGGAATAAAAGTCCCATAAAATTAGCAAACAACGGTAAAACTTAAGAGTAGAATTGTATCTGTGTATAATTCGAAACCTTCTTGACTTATTATAGAAATCCATAAAATTAAACAAAACGGGTAAGCATTATTTCAGAAATAGATTAGGAAAAAAAAAAATACCTGCTGGATTTTCTGTTGTAATTTATAGCTCCAACCTTTTTCTATAATAAGCCATTACCTTACTTAGGTTTTCATCACAATGATGGAATTGTAACGGCAGCTGCACTTAAGTTGGGCCTCATTTTGTTTTAATATTTGAACGTATGTAGTGATTGCTCATTAGCAGTAAGTGTCATTAATGAAGAATATGAGTGTAATATATTGAATTTGTTATTAAAAGAATTAGACAAAAAGCCAAAAAAAGGAGAAAAAAGGAGAAAAAAGATAAATGATCTTTTAGGCCATAGAGAGGTGCCACATCATCTTGTCTATGCCTAGCTTTATATAATATATATAGATTCGCTTTATACTTTCTTATCAGTTACATATAAATTCTTTTTTTAAATTTTTTATTTTTTATTTATAATTTGATATAGAGAATGACATATCTAAAAAAAAATAGAAGAGGTTTCTCCTATATTGATAATAAAATTCTTCAACAAATATTTACTAAAAGTCTAAATAGATTCAACACAAAGTCACATATGCATTAATGAACTTGCACGTGGGCAACAAATATTATTTGGTTGAGATTTAAAAAAGATTAGCAAGATATAGTTGAAGTTTTGTGAGTAAAAAATTTAAAAAACTTCTTAAATTTATTTTTCCAACTTAAAATTCTATATTTCGAGTTATAAATTAAAATAATGGCCAATATGCTAAACTAATATGTAGCGACCAGTTTTGCCCTTTAAAATTCACCAAATATTATTTTAATTTTTTGAGCCACAATCTACAAATAGGGTCGTATATTTGTTTAAGGAATTAGCAATAATTGATTATACGGGGTTTACCATTATAGGAATTTTGCTTAGAAGAATTAAAATTTTGAAGAAGAATTTATATATAACTTATATGTAAGTCCAAAATGGGAATCGAAAATGGTGAAAACTTAGGGATGTATGTAATAGTATTATAAATTGCATTCGACAAATATAATTTATAAGTAGCGTTTAAGTCACATTTGACATATGCAAGTCGTATTCCGCCATGATTTGTATTATTATCGATATTTGTATTTTTTTTTTGTTATATTTTATCCTTAAGTCACAAATGCATTTTGCATAGATGTGATAGTATAAAAATTTATTATTAATGTATATGTATTAAATTTTAGTTACGTATTAGTATAATTTTTATGCATTAATGCTTAAAGAGATAATTAAATGATAGGAGTAACATAGAATAAATGAAAGTAACATGTTATAATAAGTTAAATTATATAAGAAAATTTACAGTAGAGTATATCCTCCAACATTTTTGTCTTTATTGATGTTGTTCAACGACAATAACAAAGTTCTCAGCTTCGCTATCTCCGCCTTCCTTTTTCTCCCTATATAAAAGCTACTCTCACTCACACTAAATACTCTCTCCATTTCCCTCTCATTTCCTGCCGTTAACTACCTCCGCCGTCCGCCGGCCGCTATAAATCCCAATAAATTCGCCGTACCTTCAACCCGATCACCGAAAATTTCCTTAAATCTCAAAATCCTACTGAGAAAAACGATGTCGCAAGCTCTTAACTTCTTCGTTTCCTCTTCTTCACGTTCTCCGGCGACTTTCACAATCTCAAGGCCGTCAGTTTTACCGTCAACCGGTAGTTTACGGTTACCGGTGAAGAAATCGTTGCGTACGTTAGTTGCAAAAGCGTCAGCGGGGTCAGATCTCGACGAGTCGCAGACGTTGCGGGTGTTAGTATCGGAGAATGGTTCAGGAGGGGTATTATCGAGTGCGACGCAGGAGTACGGTCGTAATGCTGCACCGGGGACCGATTCGAGTTCGATTGAAGTGGATACAGTAACGGAGGCGGAGTTAAAGGAGAACGGGTTTAGGAGTACACGTAGGACAAAGTTGATTTGCACGATCGGACCTGCCACGTGTGGGTTTGAGCAGCTGGAGGCATTAGCTGAGGGAGGAATGAATGTAGCTAGGATAAATATGTGCCATGGAACACGTGAGTGGCATCGTATGGTGATTGAGAGAGTGAGGAGGTTGAATGAGGAGAAAGGGTTTGCTGTAGCTATTATGATGGATACTGAAGGTAGTGAGATTCATATGGGAGATCTTGGCGGCGCTTCTTCTGCTAAAGCTGAGGTACATACTCCCTCTGTCCTAATTTATGTGATGTACTTTACTTTTTAGTTTGTTCCAAATCAGTACCTTTCTTTGTTTTAGACATCAAGTTTCAGAAGTCTTTCTTTCTTAAACTCCATGCATAGTCAAACAACATTACATAGATTGAGACTGAGGGAGTATTCAGTTTGAATTTGGTATAACTATCCCTTTCATTTCATGAAATTATAAGCTTATCTCTATTTATACTGTAATCTGGATCATGATAAGTCTTGAGGTATAATCGTGAAATGTTTTTATTTAACAGCAGCAGTTGGTTGTTGGAATTAGCTTAATTTGTCTTTTATAAGTACTTTCCTTTTATTGTTGTTGACTAGAATTGGGAGGGAACTAAGCATGGTATTTAAGTGGCGAGGGGGAGGGGGGAGGGGGGGGGCTCATTATCCTCGAGTTTTGAAGACTGGGGTTGGCTCTAAGGGTTGGCCTGGACGAATCTCTCGGTCATAAAAGAAAAAAAAAGAAGAGCTGGGATGCTTTGCTTCCTTAAAAAAAGAGGAACCGGGAAGCTCTGCTTAGCTTGAATCATGTTGGTGAACTAAGTTTAGTATTTAAGTGGAGTGGAGAAGGGTAGAGTGGCTGCCCATATCTGTCAAGATTGGTAGTTAGAAACAATAGAATTGTCAATAAGAATAAAAAAACCAGGATTCTGCAACCTTTCCAAATCAGTGCATTTTGCTATAATAAACTAAGGTTCTATTTGGGAGTGTGCGGTAGCTTTTAAGTGATTTTTCCAGTACTCTTTTGAAAGAAAAAGTACTTTTCGTGTAGCTTTAGATAAGTACCTTCTAGTGCTTCTGTAAAAGAAGTACTTTTTGGCACTTTGTTAAGCGTTTGATACATGAATCATACCGAACACCAATTAGTCTAATTGACAGTATTACTCTCGGTCACAATATTTAGGGTGAGAATGTTAAACTGTCTATTGAGTACATAAAAAAAGGACAGTTTGTGCACAAAACATCCTACGTTCAAGCAGGGTCAGGGAAAGGGCCGCATCCCAAGGGTGTAATTATATAGGCAGCTTACCTTGACATAAGCTAAGCATCCATGGCTAATTCCACGACTCAAACTCGTGACCTATAGGTCATACGGAGACAACTTTACCGTTGCTCCAAGGCTCCCCTTCTGTCTTTTGAATACATACTCCCAAATTAATTGGGATTGGCTGAGGTTCATCCACCAAAGCTGAGGTATATATTCAGCTTGAATTTGGTATGACCGTTCGTTTTAAGAAATTGCGTGAAATAAAAAGTTTTACAGTGGCAGCAAGCAGGAATTTGTTACCAGATTCTGGTTTATGGATAAGTAATTTCTTGACATATATTCATAAGTACTTGTAGAGAAACACGAGAAAAGTAAAAGTACCTCATTGAAACGACTAGGAAGGTAATTCTTTTTATTAGTACTAGATAAGGACTTCTACGAAGCTACTGAACACCCATTAGAGACCTTAGTCAATTACAGTAAAATGCACACAAATAGAAAGTCTGCACCTTCCAAAAAACCCCGATTCTTCTCACACCACAACAGAACCAAACCAAATATCGCTAATTCCCACAAATAGGTACTTTAGCAAATTTCGACCATTAATGAAATTTATTACCTTATCAAAAAAATAAAATAAAATAAACTTCAACTACAAAAGTTTGTGCTTTAAGTCAAAAGTGGGTAAATTTAAAATGGTGCCTACATTTGAAGCTGGAAAGTAGTTTTAGAACCTCTGAATTGAGCCCTCTGTAAGTGTTTTTTTTTTTTTTTTGCCTAAATCTGCAGAGGAAAACTGATTTTACAAATTTGACAAATACTTGATGGGGCCTAGATGCTGCCTGATTGATACAATAAAAATAACCTATACTCTCTGTGTGGTGTCAGCAAACATGACTTGCCATTTGGAAAGCTGTGTTAAATCATTGAAAAATTCTGAGGTGGGTGCAAAACAAAGCTGGAATCAGGATATATGCAGGCAANCTTTTCTCCCGGCATAACCTATGGACCTCCCTGGCATAACCCAAGGACCTTTTTTCTTTTATCCCGGCATAACCCGTGGACCTCCCTGGCATAATCCAAGGATCTTTTTCCTTTTTATACCGGCATAACCCGTGGACCTCCCCGGCATAACCCAAGGACCTTTTTTCTTTCCTCCACGGCATAACCCAAGGACCCTTTCCTTCTTTTTCGGCATAACCCAGTCATTTTCCCAGCATAACCTGGCAATCTTCCCGATTCGGGACTGCATTCTCTATTCCCAAGGATACACAATCCTGACTTTTATTGTTTTCAATGAAGAATAAGTTCAGATCTTTGTCACAAATAACTCACGAAATTTTCCTAGTGAAAACTGGGGCAGAAAAATTTCGTTCATTTGTTTTGGCATCTGAGCAGGTTTGATCCCGAGGCACAGGATCTAAAGTGGTCGAAATAATGAGCCTCAGTCCAGAATAAAGAAAAGAAGAAAAGAACAAAAAAGAAGTGAATTCAGAATGATGAAGCAGACAAAGATGCAGACTGCTCAAAATTTGATTTAAAGTCACAAGCTTCGCATGTCCCGCTTTGATCCAATGCTGAAGAAAGAACCAGCACATGCAGCTGACGAGCATCAAGATTCAGATCGGAGTCAACAACAAAAACCAGCTAAGACTCAAGATCAAGCTTCAAGAGATTTATAGATAGGAATCTTGTAACTCGTAGTTGACAGGCCTAGCTAGCTTAGCTTTTGATTTTCCTTTTGGTGTAATAAGGGGGTTAGCAAGCAGTAGCAGCAGCAGCAACAGTGAAATCACAGCTTCCCGGTAGTCCCAGCTACCAAAACTTCTAGAACTACACTGACTTGATTCCTTTATAGCCAAGGATATGTAGGCAACCTCTGAAGCAAGGTTCGGTCAGACACTTTTCAAAAATGCTTCTCATGGAGTGCCAAGCAGGAAAAAATCCCTCATCGTTGCTCATTTTATCTTTTCCCGAAAACCCTTCGTGTCTCCGAGCAAAGAGGGGCAGTTGTGAGCACGTGATTTTTGCCTTGTATGAATTATCCTACAGAATCCCCAAAATTAGGATTTTTCTTCTTTTATTTGGTTTTTAGGAATTAATTGCATAATTTTCGTGTTTGTTTGCATTTTTGTGTGTATTTTTAATTTATTTAATTCATAAAAATATAAAAATACATTGCATTTGCATTTAGGATCCAATTTTATATTTTTTAGGTTAATTATTTAATTAATGTTACAAAAATGAAAGAAAATACCAAAAAAAAGTTCAGTTTGCATTTTAACTTCTTAATTTTTGAATTTGTTATAGTTTTCTTTTATTTTAGGACTTAATTAATTTTTAAAGAGCAATAAGTTTCTTAAGCTAATTTTATAATTAAATCAGATTTTTATTTTTAGTTAATAAAATTTGAAAATGAAAAAAAAAAGAGAAAAGAAGCAAAAGGTTGTCAAGAATTAGAGAAATCAGATTTTGGGCCAAATCCAATTAAAACCCCAAGCCCAATCATTTATTCTCCTAATACCCGTCCAAATAGCCCCAAAATCAGGCCCAGTTCTGCCTTACCCGACCCATTTCCCTCACTTAACCAAAACGACCTCGTTTAGACTATTATTCATCTTAGCCGTCGAGGTTGGCTTGATCCAACGGGGGAGAAGTGGGGATCAAATGATATATAACTGTCCTAAGCCCCCTNTTAAGAGTAGAATTGTATCTTTGTATAATCCGAAACCTTCTTGACTTATTATAGAAATCCATAAAATTAAACAAAACGGGTAAGCATTATTTCAGAAATAGATTAGGAATAAAGTATGGTCTAATTACAAACCAGAAAAAAAAAAATACCTGCTGGATTTTCTGTTGTAATTTATAGCTCCAACCTTTTTCTATAATAAGCCATTACCTTACTTAGGTTGTCATCACAATGATGGAATTGTAACNAGCTGTGTTAAATCATTGAAAAACTTGTCAGATGGGTTTGTTTGGCACAAGTGGTTGGATCTTTGCTACAATTTTGAACTGAATTTTCTTTCCAAGATATTTTTAGAGAGAATAACCTGAGAGATAGTTGCAAAACTAGTTTGTTTTACTGCTTTACTGGTCTCGGCATTTGTATCTGCTTGAAATTTTATGCATTTTAGAGCTAGAAAGAACATTGAACACCAGCATAATCTGTGAAATTCTGTTGGGGGCTATGGAGAACAGTGAATAGTATCGGTTTCCCTTATTGTGGATAAATGTGTAACAGCTACTTATTCTCTTTATACAGGATGGTGAAATTTGGAATTTCACTGTTCGTTCATTTGATCCACCACTCCCAGAACGCACCGTTACTGTTAACTATGATGGCTTTGCTGAAGGTTTGCTCTATAAACTGTTAATTATGATGGCTCTGCAAAAATAAAATGATCATTTTTGCCAAGACTTTCTATATGTTTTCACTGTCACTCCTTATACTTGGATCAACTTTTAATTTTCGCTTAATTTTTGGCTTAACGACTTCATTGCAGATGTGAAAGTGGGTGATGAGCTACTAGTAGATGGTGGAATGGTGAGATTTGAAGTGATTGAGAAAATTGGCCCAGATGTTAAGTGTCTTTGCACAGATCCTGGACTTCTTCTACCTCGGGCTAATCTGACGTTTTGGCGGGATGGTAAACTAGTAAGGGAACGCAATGCCATGCTTCCAACAATTTCCTCAAAGGTTTGCACCTATATTCCTTCCAGATCCTTTGAATATAATTATGAGTTTTGTTTACATAGTTACAATTGAGATCTACATCTCTGGTTTAGCTGTTTTTGACATGAACTTTTTTTCTTATTTTGCACCTTTTATCTAGTTCAGTTATGTTGCACCTTAATTTTGTCAAAATTAATTTAATCAATAGCTCGGACCATTAATACCCTCACTATTCCAATTCACGCGACACTTTTTCCTATTTTGGAAAATTGTTTGACACCACTCTACTAATATTATCATTGGATACACCTTTGACAAATTTCAGGTATTCAAATTCATCTTACAAGCACAAATTAAAAATTCTGATGTGACGGTTTTCCTATCAAACCAACATTTGGACTACTACTTCAGTATTTTCTTCCACTACTACTAATAGTACAATGGCATCAAATTAACTTATTTTGTGCCTAATCATTTGTCATTACATAACTTGGGAAGGAGGGATTATTAGAATTTAGGGTATCTACTTTCTCCCAATTGCCAAATTGCATTCTTCTTATACCTAGCACCAAGGATCTTCTTCCAGATAATTGTTTAACTTTTTCCCGTAAATGTTTGCTCACATTTTGAGTAGGCATTGTACTTCAAAAGTTTTTCCCACTAATTATAACTCTCTTATTTGCAAAAATAATAATTCTGTGTCTGTACCTCTTGATTCTTTAGAAGAATAATTTATTTTACTCATAGAGGGGAGGGGGAGGGGGAGGGGGAGGGGAAACGCGGAGGGGATTACATGGTGGGGAATCGAACCCCTATCAATAAGGTGGAAGTTCAGCTAGATAACAAACCAGCCGGGCTACATAACTTTCCCTCTACCTTTTGACTTATTGCTCTTAAACGCGTGTATCATTTTTTTACTTAAATCTTTAATAACACACCCCAATCAGAACATACACAACAAAATGGGACAAAAGAGTAATTTATATCAGCTAAAATTTCCAGATATTCTAACTTTAAACGGAACTAGGAACTCTTAATAGCTGAATCTGACGACTTTACTCCTGTGTGACAAAAATTTTGTACTGTGACTTCTAGTATAATAGCTTTTAGAATACACTGCGATCTACTTCCACCAAATTTAACACAGGATCCATGTATACAGCTGTTTTAATTTTGCTTCACTGAAGAAACTTAGTACATTTAGATGGTCTCTATCTCAAGAATTTTGTTGCTGCAGGATTGGCTAGACATAGACTTTGGTATTGCTGAGGGTGTTGATTTTATTGCTGTATCATTTGTCAAGTCTGCTGAAGTCATTAAGCATCTTAAGAGCTACATTCAAGCCCGGGCTCGGGATAGGTAAGAATGTAGTTTCAGCATGGAAAGGTGCATTTAGCAAGATGCACCTTTTTACTTCCAAATATCACTAAGATGTTAGATTATCAGTGATCAAATTATTCATATATCCACCTTGACGGTGCTGTGCAGTGATATTTCTGTAATAGCAAAAATAGAGAGCATTGACTCATTGAAGAACTTAGAAGAGATAATCCAGGCATCAGATGGTGCTATGGTTGCGAGAGGAGATCTTGGTGCTCAAATTCCATTAGAACAGGTTCCATCAGAGCAGCAAAAGATTGTCCAGATATGCAGGCAGCTGAATAGGCCTGTTATAGTAGCCTCCCAGCTGCTGGAATCTATGATTGAATACCCTATTCCAACTAGAGCTGAAGTTGCTGATGTTTCTGAAGCAGTTAGGCAAAGGGGGGACGCTTTGATGCTTTCTGGTGAGTCAGCCATGGGACAGTTTCCTGAGAAGGCATTGACTGTCCTAAGAAGTGTTAGCTTGAGAATTGAAAGAATGTGGAGAGAACAGAAACGCCATGAAGTTATTGAATTGCCATCCATAGCATCTTCATTTTCAGATAGTATTTCAGAAGAGATCTGCAACTCTGCCGCCAAGATGGGTAAGATTCTATTTTTGTGAATACTGATTGTATTGCTTTTTTTAAATTTGTTTTATCGCCCGCAGATGTAAAATTACCTTCAGATTAGACTAATTAAATGGTAAAATAGTGAAAATCATGAATATTCACACACTGCGTGTAAACTGTAAAGCTCTTTTAGCATTTTCACTGCGTGTAAACTGTAAAGCTCTTTTAGCATTTTCCCAATATTTATAAAGTGAGTAAGTAACTTCAAGAAACTGGGCATGTTTATAGTTTATAAACAAGCAAGAAATAAATCTGAAAAATAGGAGAATTAACAGAAAGCTGCATGATATGAGGAATTTTTCTGATCTGCTCAATTTTCAACATAGTTAGAAACAATTAAGGGTGGAAATAATAAAACCCTCATAATTATGTCAGAACAACTTGAGTATCATGAATCTCAAATATTCTGGTTCTGATGCACAGCTATTAGATTTTCATGGTTATTGCATGCCTTAACGCTAGAACCAGATAAAAAACACAGTAAATTTCTATTTATGGTTCAAAGTGTAGGGAATGCTGAGAAGTGTCTACAAATAATAAATACTCATCCTTGCAGCATGTCAACTATTGTCTGAAAAATTATCATTTGGACACATTTAAGAATTAATATAGTTATTCAGGATGAGTTTTTGGAGAATTCAGTTATTCTAGGAAAATGCCTGGTATTTAAGTGGAGAAGGGTAGACGGGCAGGCCCATTTCCACTGAGGTTCAGACTGCGGGCCAGCTGGCCTTCGTGGATTTTCTCGGTTATCAAAAAAATGTGGACGGTTAGAGCACTTGGGGGGTTGGGCTGGGGGTGGAGTGGAGATTCCTTGGACCTCTACATGAAGGCTTGTAATGCTTTATGATAAAGTCATTTTGACCGTGTGCTTTTTGGTCTCTGTTAAAATTTCAAATACATTAAGGTTATTAATTCTTCAAAAAGGATGTGTATGAAAAGATGCGTATGTACAAAAGTGCACGTCATCCTTACATGTGTCTAACATTATGTCACTATCAAGAGAGGGGGGGTAGCAAACACATTTAATTATCATCTGCAAAAGAATGTTATTGACCACAAAGCTTTTAATTCCCTGATAGTTTAAAATCTTTACACTGTACTGCTGCAAAGATAAATAAGTAGATATTATCTGCCTTTTCTTTTTACAAAATGGTATGAAGTACTTATTCTATGCTATTTATTGGATAGAATAAGGCTGATTATATATTTGTATGTGGGTTGGCAGTCAGCTGACAAAAACTTAACATAGATGTCTATTGCCTTCTCAACCACATTTTTCAAACATGTCATCTCTCAGTTCAGACTTTTTTTCAAGCAACTGGAAAATGTTACTACCTTTTTCAAATACTAATGAAATGAGTTGTGGGAGTAAACCAAAAAGCGCATTTCCCACCCTAATAGTCATCATATATTGAAGGAGTCTTCAATATTACACTTCATAAAGAAGATGGTCCTGAATATTACACTAATTTATAAATACAAAAAAAGGATTCTGAATATAACCCTGCCTTTGTATAAAGGACCGTAATCTTCTCTACTTCTCTATATAATTGCCTTCCATGATGCTGCCTTCTGGACAATTCATACGAACTGCCTTGTCCTGCTGTAGATTCTTTTGGTTGAGAAAATACAGAATTTGGGCTGATCACTCAGGTACTCTTTTGGTCATTCTATCTTTTCCTATCTTAAATAATGAAAGAGGTAACTCTGCCCAAGCCTTGGTGGGCAAAGTTACTTGGTACCTGTGCTGGTGGGATATAGCAGGTACCTGGTGGAATTAGTCGAGGTGCGCGCCAACTAGCTTGGACACCACCGCCATTAAGGTTACTGAATGGGATTAGCTTTTCAATGTTCATCTTCATGAAAGTACGTTCTAGAAATAGAAGAGGAAAATGAAAGATTAACTAAGCCAAGCCTCTCTTTCCAAGCTGGAAGAGGCAAATGTTATTTGAAAGTGATTCTCGTAAGAATTTTATTTCTTTATGTGAGTGGGAGCAAGTTTAATATCTTCCAGAAGTATTACATTACAGTTTTGTGGGACGATAGCAAGTACTTTGTTCTGAGCATATTGATGAAAGTTTGAACTCAGGAGAAGAAAACATATCCTAATTTCGAATCATGGTCTTTTATATTCTAGTCTTACTGTTTGATCCAATGCTTATTTCTGTTGTGCTGTGCAGCTAACAATTTGGAAGTTGATGCTCTTTTTGTTTACACCAAGAATGGGCACATGGCATCTCTCTTGTCACGCTGCCGTCCTGACTGCCCAATATTTGCATTTACAACGACAACATCTGTACGCAGACGCCTGAACCTGCAATGGGGTCTAATGCCTTTCCGCTTGAGTTTCTCCGATGATATGGAAAGCAACCTCAACAAGACATTCTCCTTACTAAAAGCTCGGGGCATGATCAAGTCAGGTGACCTCATCATTGCTGTTTCTGACATGCTGCAGTCCATTCAAGTTATGAATGTTCCATGAGTCCACATATTAGTTCTGTGTTAGAGTTTTGAGCTAGGCAACCCCAGTTATATGCCCAATTGAACCAATTATGAAGTTCAACGGTTGGTTCTGCTAGGGAGTAAAACAACGACGAGCAATCCTTCCTCAGTGTGTCCTCGCAATCCTTCCTCAGTGTGTCCTCGTTTCAGGTGCTGGACCTCAATGACATTTGGTGTAACTCAACTGTCGCTTGTAGTCAACATAGAATGTATACCCCCTGTTTTCCTAGGATTCGGAAGATGTATCTTCTACTTGAGTTATTGATTTAGAAGTGAGCCTTAGAAATGATCGCGATAATTATGGATTTGTTCTTACAATTGCTTTTAGTGTGCTGTCTTTGGTGTTTTTTTTAATGATCTATCGGTTTGAATTACCTTTTGGAGATTTGTTTAATATCATTTGGCCTAAATAGATTGTTCATCTGATTGACATTGACAGGATATAACCTGTCTTTAGTTTGTCAAAAGAAAGAGCAGTACAATGGGAAAATTATCAGCCTCATATTTTTTGATTTTGATTTCTGTGTTTTTCGACTGAGATATATTTGTTTCAATAACTATACTGAAAATACAGTCGGATCTCTTTATAACATATCGCTATATGACAACCATTTACTATAAAAGGTAGGTTATTTTTAGATCAATTTTTATGTTATGTTATAATATATGTTCTTTATGATAGCACTTCGTTATAACAACCAAAAAAATCTTGAACGAATGAGGCTGTTATAGAAAGGTTTGACTGTATCTGTGTACTTTTTATGAATTATTAGTCGATTTATTATAAGGTGTAGTTTGTATCTGTGTACTTTTTATGAATTATTAGTCGATTTATTATAAGGTGTACTTTATCATCTGATTGCTTATAGATATGGAGTTGGAATAAAAAGTGATTTTTTCTCTATGGGGCAAATTATGAGGTTCTCTAATAATTGAAGGTTCATTATTAGATTCTGGGTATTTTATTTATACATTAATGCTTCCAGCTCTACTACGATAATTAATCATAATTGAAACAAACATAGAATATGATTGATTTAAGTGGAGTAGACTCCAAAATCACAAGGTCCCTGTATTGACAAAGAAATTACATTTATTAAAATAAAGAAGAAAATATTAAATAAGAAAAAATAGCTGGCAAGACATAGATACAAGAAAAAACAACAAATAACCAACTCCTTAACCAGAGGTCTCGTGTTTGATTGCCCTTGAGCCGAGGTTTTTTGTAAATTTAAAATTATGCAATAATTTTTTTTTCTTTTTTAACGAAAGAGAGTAATAAATATTCTCTCCATTCCACTTTAATTGATTTTTTGGATGTTTTCACACATTAAAAAATTCTTTTTGCATTAATTAACAATAAAATTGATCATATTAACCTTAATTTGTTCATTGAAAATATAACAAATATTCCTAGGCTCTTTACTCCGACAACAACTTTGAAAAAAAGAAGTTAATTCCTTTTTGATATTTGAAAAAATCAAATATTATGGACCAGAAACAAAAAAAAAAGACAAAAAAATCAATTAAAGCGGACCGGAGGGAATAATTGAAGAAGGAATAGGAGATCTGAGATACTAGGTTCAGAATTATTCTTTCAAATAAAATTTTGTCCCAAAAATTGACGGTATTCAATTTTAAATGAGTTGTCATCATCTTTCTTATTAATTAGTGTCTGTTTCTTGTTATATTATGTTAGAAAGTCATTTTCTATACTGTTCTTATCTTTATTGTTATAGTTATTTTATTGTTATAGTTATTGCCATGTAAGTCATTCTCCTTATTGTTTTTTTTTTCTTTTTCTGTGTGGCTATTTTTGTTGTTGCATTGAAAGTTCAATGTAGTTTCCTCTCTTTAAAAAAATAAATATAAAAAAACAACAATATCAGTCTAGTATAGTCTCCTCTTGCATGTATATATTAGACTCCCAGAACCTTTACGAGAAAATAAATTTTATCTACAATAAAACCACCAAACTTCCTTAGAAGTTCAAATGAGTATTAATTTTTGTAAGTAAATAAATTTGCACGCGATGTTTAGTTTGTTTTAATCTTGAAAAGTAAAATCATTTTTGCATAATTTTTTATCGAGTAAAAACAACAAGAAGAACAATCACAAAAATGTTATTTCTCCTTTTTCCAAATTTCATATATATAAAGGGCAGTCCGGTGCACTAAGCTGGCCGGACCACAAGGGTCTATCGTACGCAGTCTTACCCTGCATTTCTGCAAGAGACTGTTTCCATGGCTCGAACCCGTGACCTCCTAGTCACATGGCAGCAACTTTACCAATTAATATATGTGTGTGTGTGTGTGTGTGAGAGAGAGAGAGAGAGGGGGTTAGTAAAGAGAAAAATTAATCCAAGCTTTGCAGGATGAGATTGTGATCAACATAAAACATGTTTTTTATTATAAAGAGGCAAGTAGATGGTACAAAAGAATTTGTTTCCATATAAATTTACCATCCAATATATCTTTTTTCTTATATATTTGAGTGTAGTGGTAGAATGTATATGGTTGTACAAGACAAGGAAACATGAATGCCTTTAAGAAGTTAGCCACTTGGAAGTATATTCCTGAATGATATGCAGAATATAATTTCCTTTCTTTTTTTTTTTCTTCTGAAAATAATAATTGGATTAGGTTGAAATGGGCAAATGATTCATAACCACCAAACTTTCTATTGCACAAGTCACAACCATGGCCTCAAAAACTATCAAGTTCTATAATTTCAAAGTGGGACCCTTCACCTGCTTTTTGATTGTATTTCTGAAAAATAAATAATTTATTTTTTGGATGTGACTTGAAAGCCTATTATTACCTGCTACACTAAAGTACCATCAATTTTGATGACAACCCCATTGACATATCACTTAATTTTGCTACTCCTATATATGTTCTATACTTTTTCGGGGATCCTTGGAACAACGATAAAATTATTTTTGCGTGAAAACAGTTACTAATATTTGTATTTGGGTAGGATGTCTCCGTCATATCCCTTGATGTGCAGTCCTTTCTCGAACTATGCATAAATACGAAATACCGTATGTACCGAACTACACTTTTATGTTCTTTACTTTCAAATTGTGGGGTTTCTCTGTTGCCTTGTTATTTTTACTAGTAATTCATAAAGGTCCTTTTCTTGTGATCATGGACTAAGTCATGCCAATAAGAAAGGAATATTACCTCTAATTAATTTTATTACATTTTTAACATTAATTGACCAACTTGAATATTGGAAAAAGAAAAGGTGATCATAATAGACTGATTTGGAATTTGAATTTATGAGTTTTTACAACGATCTCGAATTATATATACATAATAACTAGGTTCAATAGTCAAATAATTATAAATATTTAGTAAATATCAGTATAAATGTAGGATTTAGGCAAAAACTAATAGATTCATGAGAACCTATATGCTTATAGCTAGATCCGACCAAGGTGACCACCAAGGAATGTCGTGGGATGAATGAAATCGATCCCTTCCCTCTTAAGTAGAGAGTTTTAGGATTAAAACCTTGGGAATGGAGAAACCCCTAGTAGGAAGCGTTTCTTCTTTTAATGATCCTACACAATGTGTATTTGAATTAGTCGATTCAATAGATTGGATACAAGAGGTTATGCAACAAAAAAAGTAAATTTAAAATATTACTATATTACTTCTTCTTCTTTTTTTTTTTTGTAACTTTTGGAAAATTTTCAGATATTTTTAGCTATACAAAACTGTGATTTATACTTTAATATTTTAGGTGAGTTTTAAATATTTAAATCTTATTTTAAAATATAAAGAATCAGTGTCTGATTTCACACAACTAATTAAATAATTGATCAAAGTATTTTGAACTTTGCAAATCGTTTTGGGATGAAGAGATTAATAGGTGGATAATTAATTTTTGTAAGGATATTATAATGTTTAGGTTTTTGCCAAAGTAAAGAAAATAAGCCAAAAGCAAGAATCCAAACAACTATGATGAATCTGATGAGAAGTATAATATTGATAAAGAGAAATGAACAAAAACAATGCCTTGCATTTTACATAATTTTTCCTTGTCAGAACAACTTTCATGTCTTTATCAGTCATTTTCTCACTTTAAATAAAATCATTATTCCTCTTGTGAATTTTTGATACCCTATTTTTTTCCCTAAGTAGTAAAAACATGGTCATTGTGAATAATGTAGCTTCAAAATATAGTCCATGCAACAAAATATTTTAGTATGATTCCAATTTTATGGGTTACAATTAATTCTCGATCGGGCTAATAGAGGGGATTAAGCTAGTTTAATCAGATTATAAGCTTAATCAAATATATTTTTAGCATTAAATTTACGTTCGATCTTATGAGCGAACATGTATTCTCACTCGCTATGCTTAGCGCCGTCCTGTGCTAGCTATGTGATCGAGATTTGAAATATCCTTCCCGCCACCACCTTTCTTCAGAGATAGCCCGCGGTTGAAATTTTCTACACTTTAAAATCGTTTCGAAATGTAGCGGAAAAGTTGTCTCCGTGTACCCTATAGGTCATGAGTTCGAGCAGTGGAAGCAGTCACTAATGCTTGCATTTGGGTAGGTCGTTTTGTATAAAGTACACCCCTTCGGTTGCAATTCTTCTCTGAACCCTGCGTGAATACGGGATACTTTGTCCACCGAGCTGCCCTTTTGAAAATCGTTTCGATATCTTGAAGAAAGATAGACACTTATCCTCTTGTATTTTAATAAAACCAATATAATATAACGGCACACTAATGAATATGAAAAGCCACTTCTCCAATTTTGATAAATGGTGTTTTTTTCTTAATTAGGGTATCACAATGAAAATACTAATATATCATGAAGATTAGAAAATTGTATTTGTTTAAAATATACGATGACAGCAAAGAGACGATTTGAAAGAGTATCTTTGAGAGCTTAAGAACATTGAAGATTACAAGGCAAAATAATAAATAAATAAATAAAACATAGCTATGATATAAAGCAAACTCTTACTTTCATGTGGGTCATTCTTCAACTATAGTTAATCAAGATTTAATATTTTTAGACAAATATATAAGTGTTCCCCACACACCATTGACAAGACTTTTTTTGGATCAGACCGTCCCACAAAAACAACATAAATTATAAGCTACATAATATATGCACCTATATATACATCTACACAATTAATCTTGAATGTTTATAACTAAATCTACGCACTTACTCTATTCGTTTTTGTTGGGCTAAACTAGCACAAAGACACTCTTAACATGGTGTGATATTGTTCGCTTTGGGGCAAGCCCGTACGGTTTTCCCCAAAAGGCCTCGCCATTAAGAGATCCCTACATTTTATATGTAGACTCCCAATCTTTTCGTCAAAATAGCACGGTATAGCCAGTTTTCGGACTGGTCATTCAAAAATAGCCAGTGTTTACCAAGTCAATGAAAAATAGCCACTATTTTGTTGCAACAGAGACCGGTCCAGCATAATATACTGGAGTTCGGTGCACCTGTGTATGAACTCCAGCATATTATGCTGGACCGGTATACTTGCTGGAACTCCAGTATATTATGCTGGAGTTCTAGTGTACTTATGCTGGAACTCCATATTATGCTGGAGTTCCAGCATACTTATCCTGGAACTCCAGTATAATATGCTGGAGTTCAAGTATACTTATGCTGGAACTCCAGCATAATATACTGGCGTATTTTTCGGGTTTTGAACAGTGTTTTCGCTCAGATTTATCTTTAAATGAAAAGTGGCTAAATTTCGATAACTTTTGAAACTGGGCTATTTTTGAACAACCAGTTGTAAATGTGACTATTTTTGAATTTCTCCCAATCTTTTCAACTATCAATGTGGGACTTTGTTCGCACACCCAACAGTTTTATTTTATGTGAAGGTATTATTATTCTTTTACTACAATTTTCTCAAGTTCATTCTAAGTTTGAAGAGTTGTGTGCTAATTCACATAGGAAATTAAGTGCTTTGGCTTTCTTATTCCGAACCTCTTCACATAAATTGAGACAGAGAGATTATATGTTATGCTTATCGGAAGATATAAGATATGAACAATTTGTGTAGGCATAAACATTATATTTGGCTCGAATTATGTATAAAACTACTTGAACAAAATTAAAAGGTATATATACGCCTACTAACTTAGTATAAATCGACACAATAAGTGCAGTGGTACTCTGAACCCAAAACTTAAACGCATGGATGGAGCTAGAGTATAGGTTACAGGTTAAACCGAGTTCAGTAACTTTAATTTAAATCTTGTATTTATTTTAATAAATCATTTAATATGTAAAAATTATTAATGTAGAATTCAATTCCAATTTAAAAGAACTATAATTCCGAGCTCATACTTCAAATTCTGGCTCCACCTAAAATGATCCACTTGCCTCTAGTTGTCTTGTCCTTATGGATAAGGAAAATTTGTAGAAAAAATTATGAAAATATAGGGGTGTAGGGTGTGGTGAGGGGGAAATATATAGGTATTGACTATGTTTAACATTTAGGGATTGGTTGGCCAACGAAATAATGTTTGAGGTAGGGTCTTCCTAGGCTATTTTATTAATAAGTCTGACGTATTCTATAGTTTATTTGGATAAGATGTTGAAATAATTCTTTTTAAAATAAAAAAATAACTAAATAGGATGAGATTAGTGTGTAATTTTACAAATGTAGCTTCTCAAAGGTTGTCACCAAACTTTGCCATTTTTCCAGGAGAAAACTAAATTTAGCCGCAAGTCAAGCTAAACTATTAAAAAAAGAAGTAAGGACGAATAAATTCTGAAACTAAACAGAAAAATTTATCGCTAATCTCATTTAATGATGGATTAGTAATAGATTATCAAAAATTCTATTAGTTATGAGCGATATAGCAACAGATTACAGACAAAGTTTTGTAACTAATTCCATTTTTTTTTTTTTTGTAGTATACTAGTAAGATAGTATTTCAGAAAGATTTATTTAAAAAAAGGATATATTTAAAATTGTTTTAGGTAGGAGAAAAGTTCAATATAAGAGGAAAGGGACATGAAAGAACTAGTGAGAATTGAATCCTACATCAATAGGATATAATATATAGTACTTCGCTGTTTTAGTAGTAAGCTAGAAAATAATAAATTTGATTTCGACCTATTGAAAAATTCAAATCTCTATTTTTGTTACGTAATTTTTTAGAAATGAACGACCTTTCTATTGATGTTTCATAAGAAGACAAAAGTGATACGCTTGCAGAAATGGTCACAAATTAAAAAGGTAGAAAGAAATTATAAATATCTAAAAGGAATTTGGTTGCTAATTCTTAAGCTGTAATAAAATTGGTTTATACAAAGGAACATTAAATAATTTCACATGCATAAATCCAAAATTGAAAATTTCTTCATAGTTAAGCGACCAAGTCTTTTATTTAAAAATTTATCAGCACAGTGTGTTTACGCCAAATTACATCAATTTATTATGGTTAAATGATTTAATAGGATATAAATATATTAATTAACCATAGTTTAGGTGAGATTAATATTTTTCTTGAGCTGAGGGTCTATTGGAAATAGTCTATCTACCTTCACAAGGTAGGGATAAAGTCTGCGTACATGCTACCCTCCCCAGACCTCACCTGTGAGAATCAGTATTTTAAAAGGCATGGACGTAAGGCGAGGTGTTTTACATATGCCTCAGCGAGGCGTAAGCCCGGAGGCACGGGGCGTAAGCCCCATGGGTATTTAATTTTTAATAAAATAATATAATTACAGTAAATATTTTTAAATAGTTAAAATTACATAAAAATTAAAAGAACTATAAATAAGTAAAATATATATATATAGATGTGTTCCATCCCACAAAAAAACTAATCAAAATAATTTATTATATGCTACTTACAAGTACAAGTAACTTGAGTTGAAAAGAATAAAGTATTATACATGCAGGAACAAAAAGGATGACTGACCTGTTGAACTTTGAACTTGTTGCTATGGAGGAGAATGTAGTTTTTTTTTTTTTTTGCAAAAAAGAATTGATCATTCATAGTTTTTGGGAGATAGTAGGAGACTAGCAGACAAGATAAAGAATTGAAAAAGATCATAAATTAGGGCTTCTAGCAATTAAAAAAAAAAGTTCTTGACTTTTATATTTAATGTTTATGTTCTTTTTTAAAACTTTTGAGTAATTACAAGCTGATTTATGAGAATTTCGATATTATATTAAGGACTTAGTTAGAAAAATTTACTTTAATTTGAAAAAGTCTCTTGGTCTTACGCCTCACTATAAAAATGTGCTTCAACGCCCGGGCATACGCCCCAAATTACTGGCGTATGCCTCTTGAGACTTTCGTCCCACCATCGACTTGGGGCATTTTTGGTGAGCCTTGCCCCAAGGCTCACCAAATGTGCAAACAAATATCATGCACTTATTAGTTTATTGTAAACGCGTATAGTTTTGCCTAAATATGTTACTCCAATTGATAGATATTCCTAATTTGCACCAAAACTAAAAAAAAAGGAAAAATATGTGAAAATACAAAACAAGCTTCTACCATAAGCCTCTAGTGTTTAGGAACTCAAATAATTGTGATAACACAAACAATTGAGGACCCCTCAAAAAACTCCATAATTATGATGGGATGTGTAATATTGTACAAACTACAAAGTACCATCACACTCGGAATTTGATGCCTCATCTAACTTGGTGGAAATGAGGGGTGTGAAAAGGAAATAATGGAAATCAAGAGGACCCACATGCAAATTTTCTTTTACAAAACACCTCCTTCAAACTGCAATAATTTGATGGGAAATGATCCCCTGCCCGTTTTCCCAAGAGAATGAAAAGAGTTTGAAGCACGAGAATTAAACTATTTAATTTTGAATATTTATTTGCACATTGATTTTGTAGGCGATTGAACATAAATATTGTTTCAAATAATAAAATATTATTTAGAAATTAATATCTATTTTATAATTTCGTCCACTTTTAAGTAAAATAATGGGGTCAATCTATTAGGAATATGGCTACATAGTTATGGTTCTTTTCCATCAATATTTAATTGAATTCAAGACAAATTATTATAAATACAAGAGCGGATAGCGTATTGTATGAACCAGCGTGCGAACCATGTGAATCATAACACAATATTTGATTCACACAGTTTTCTACCATATGTAGTTCAATTTCACTATTTTTACTTAACTTAAGAATTAGGAGAAGAAAAAAGGTCCCTTTTTTTATTGTCCAATAATGTTTTTCAAAACAAACATAGGTTTTTTTTATCAGTCATCCAAATTTCCACATACTTATTTTCAAATTTGAGTTCAAATACTCGTTTTTATTTTTTTAATATTTTTGACCATTTCAGGTGAAACAACATCCTCCAAGTTCGAGGAGCTACAGTTTAAGTCCTATATTTTATTTTTATTATCCAAAACTATAGGGTTTCAACATTTTAGTTTCCTCCTATGATACTTCAATAGTTCAATATGTTTCCATTAATTGTCAATCTACTTCTGGCCCTATTGCTAAGTAGAAAATGACTCTTCATATTTGCTTACATTTTAAGCTAATAAATTAATTCAGATTTGTACTACGTATGACCAACTCTAATTTCGATCTCATTTAGGACATTAATCATTTATATATATATTTTTTTTATCTCAAGTAATAACAATATCAATAAGGAAACTTATCCCACTTCTAACAATTTGATATTTTAGATAACTTTTCTCTACGACGCGATAATATAATCAGATTTCAATTATAAAGATAATGGAACAAATATTCAAAATTAATTTATGCTTGGAGAAAGAAGATAGTAACATATACTACTATTTATTTCTAATGGCCATTTTTAAATGCACAATTATGAGATTAGGATTTCGAGGAGATTGATATCCTTAAATCTAATTATGAAATTTGGGTCCCAATAATTTCATTATTAGTATTTTTTCCCCATAAATAAAGTGTGCAACTTTACCTTAACGTACAAAAGGTAAAACAAGGTAAATAAAAAGCAAATAGAGTTATAAAAGCTACAACTAGTACTCTACTTAATTACGATCCCATGTTCTTAAAAGTCTATAAAGAAAAAGAAGATATAATGAGTAGTGCTAAAGAAAGAGGTTTGATTATTTCAAGAGATAATCATCAAAAATATTATGTTATCAATACTCTTGTCTCTCTAAAGTTCCTACACAGAAAGAGAAAACCTACCTTTTTTTTTTTTATTAAAATCATTAACGACTAGTTACATTTTCTTTCTTTTTTTTGCATTTTTTGAAATGTTTCTTTATTTTATTATTGAGGGTAAATTATTACTCCCTTCAGTACGCTTAAACTTTTTTTTTTTGTTGGTACTTAATAGTATAAGTAATAGAGGGACTATTGAAATGTAAATAGCAGTTTTGGTATTGTTTTTATTTTGAGTCTAGCTTTTGAGTCCGAAGGAGCTAGAGGAGCTGTAATTATCTTTACTGGTTGAATAAAATCTTTTGACATTTGACCCAAAAAAAAAACTTATTTTTTTTTGGTTGTTTTCACATATAAAAAAATTAGATTTTAGCATTAATTAACAATAAAATTGACGATATTAACTTTAATTTGTGCATTGAAAATATAACAAATACTCCTAAGCTTTTTTATCTCCAAGGATAACTTTGAAAAAAAAATTAATTTCTTCTTAATATATGAAAAAATTAAATATTATAGATAATAAAAAATCAAAACATTAATTAAAGTGAACTGGAGGAGCAGTTATTCTTTTCTTTTTTGGGTCGGATTTTGTTTTAATAGGTAATTTTCGTTTGCAAGGTTTAGGTTTTTATTTAGGCTGGGAGGTAATAGAGCATTCTTTTTTTTCAGTTCTATAGCAGAAGTAGTAGTCTCGTATTCCTTCTGTCTTAGATTTCTATTACTATTTGCTTTTTTTATGTTATTTTTTTTGCTTCAATTTTCCTCTTATCTTATTATTGCTATTATTTCTCTTTTCATGGCTTCTTTAATATTGTATTTCCTTTCCACTAGTGTCGGGATTTTGTTTTTCTTATGCTGAGAGTCTATTGAAAATAATCTCTCTATCTTTACAAGGTAAGAATAGAATCTGCATACACACTATCCTTTCGAGATCTTACTTGTGGAATTACACTTATTATTATTGTTGTTAGGTTTTTGATGGCTATACAGTTGTATATTGCTAACTTTTCTTTGTTGAGAATTCACATTTGAATATATCTCATAACATTATTGACTTTCATTTTCCCAATTATTAGGTCAAGTCAAGGTGTTCAAATTTTAAAAATAATTAATGTAAGGGTAAGAAATTCTCGGTCAGACCTCTTATTTTCTTTAAATATTCAATATGTTTCTTTGGAAATTAATATGGATTTTTGCTCTTCTTATCATACTATTAAGAAATTAAAAGATTTACTTCCTTTACAAAAGTTATTTCTGTGTAACTTATAGGTCACGGGTTCCGTGGAATCAGTCATTAATGCTTGCATCAGGGCAGGTGGCCTTCATCACATCGCTTGGATACGACCTTTTTCTAAACCCTGTGTAAACGTGAAATACTTCGTGTATCAGACTGCCTTTACCCAACATTGGCGAATATTAAGTTACTATTTTAGTTTTAATACCAATTGCTATTACTTATTAGAGGGCCTGTTTAATAGTGAAAACTACATAAAATTGAATTGCTATAGAAGAAATCTTTAGGCGAAGGTATAATTAATTAGATTTATAATATTAGTCCTTTTATTTCTTGAGGTTTTACACGTGTGGCTTAGTGTATCCGTGTGGAGATATTGTCAATGGTTGTCTGGTGGGGACCAGTTTGAAATGATAGTTTCCCTATTCCCAATTCACACGTAATAACTCCTGTTTGCACAAAATTGCACGTTGTCGTTTAGTGGGTTTATTTTTAAGTACTATTGTACTACTTTCTTTTGATTTCCTATCTTGCCCTTGATATTCGTATTGGAATCCGATTAAATCTACATTTGCAACGAAATTTTTATATTGGGGCTAAATTGCTTCCTAGAGCTATCAATATGGGCGGATCAGGCTAGCTCAGCCCAGTCCATGTGGGCTTTAGCAATTGACGAGCTGGGCTGGACTAGGCTAGTCCGATATTTTAATGGACCTTATAATGGTAGCCCCACCCCAACCCTATGTGGGCTACGGGCCCCCACGAGCCAGCCCATTATTTTTTTAAATATAATCTTATATTTTTTCCTTAAGTTCTAACCTAAAAAGATAAATATTTAAAAGTTAAAAAAAAAACTTATTGGAAAAATATCACAAAACTTAATAACTTTTATATTGTTCCAATATCACAGTAAAAACTAAAAAAATAAAAAACACGACTATATTTTATTCACTAAAAATCAAACTCAATAAAAGTATTCAAGAGAATGTCCATACGCTTATGGGATATCCAACACATTTGAATCCGCTTGTGAGAATGTTGTCTTAACATCTTCACTTTCATCTACATCTACAATTTGTATGCAATATTAATTAGTTAAATATTAAGAATAATTAAATTTTTAAAATTAATTAACGTTTTAAGACTTTAATCTTTCAATATGATGAGCTTAATAAACTTTAAGCTTGGGATACTCTTCATGTTATTTTTTGTGTCATATACTTTTTATATTTTATATATTTTAACTACGTATTTTTATTAGGCCCACGGGCCGGCCCAGCCCAGCCTCACTCAAGCCTCACGGGCCACGAGCTTACTCGGGCCGGGCTTAAAAGTCTCATTTTTAAATGGGCTCCAAAAATTCTAGCCTAGCGCTGCTAAATCACGGGCTGGGCTGGGCTGGCCCAACGGGCCAAGCCCATTTTGACGGTTCTATCGCTTTCTAACAAAGACGATTTCATACTTCTCGAACCCGAGACCTCTAATTCAGAATCAAGAAGTACTTACCACTCCACTAAAATATTTGTTTGTTATTTACGTACTACCACTATGTCGTATGCGTGCAAGAATACAGTATTCTTATTCTTTTTTTAGTTTTTTTGACCATTTACGTAATGAAGAAGAAACTATTTACATTAAATGTGCACTTTATTATAAAACTATGCACGAGCTAGATATATTTAAATGATCAATAAAATAATTATATAAAATACATATCTTGTAATTACTTATTAATTTGCTATAAGTGTTGTATATGTGTACATTTTCTCCCGTAAAGTTCAGGAATTATTTCGATTGCCCTGTTTAAAGGATCATTTGGTTCACATATTAGTTATACAAAAATTATTTATACAATAAATAATAACGAATAGATTATTATAAAATGATCAATGATATAAAAATTATAATATAGTAATTAATAATGAAAAGAATTATGAGATAGAGATTACTTACTTCAAATGGTATATTTGTTTTTAATATGTATAAATTGTATGGGATGGTGTTGGACATGGTAGATGATCCTAATGAATTGAAGTATTTTTGCATCAATTTTATAATGTCAGAGGCGACAATGGACCGAAAATATAACAGGTGGCAAAAATAATCCTTTTCTCATAGTATATGATTATTTTTGGCTCTTTTCCTTTATTTATATATAACCAATTTATTTTCTTAACTCACATGAGGGCCTACAATATGGGCCCCACGGCCTTATCTGAAATTTGGAGTACAAATACATTACTGGGCCGAAATGTCATCCAATAGCACCCATGGGCCATGTTACTATTGACACCTTTTTATTCATTTTTTCCATATCAATAAACAATTTTCTCAAAATTAAATGAAAACCATCATCAAATTAATAAAAAAACAAATGTTTTTTTTCTTTTAAAATATTTATGTATATATTTAGGGGCTGGCATCAGATTTAAATAGAAAACCTATTACCAAAGAAAAAATTAACTTCATGTGCATCACATGTCATTCTCATAAATTTGAAATTGCTGAAAAATGAAAATGACGGGTAATTTTCGAAACTAATTGAAAAATAACAAATAGGAAATATTTAAACAATAAAAAGAAAATAAGGAGAAATATAAATCGTAGAAACACAGCTAATTATGATGGGCTGGTGGTAGGCAACACAATTCAAGAAATACTAGTATAAAGTTAATTTTGAAGTACATTGTGATAGAAAGAAATATTAGGAAATTTATATGTTGTTAAAAGATAAAATATTTGAATGGTTTTTTGAGTTTATAATGTGTCATATACGCTTCAAAATTTTTAAATATCCTTTTTTTTTTAATTTGAGACAAGTTATCGTATAGGGAAAATATACTGTATTAATTTCTTGAACACATCAAATTTAAGACAAACTAGTAGCAAATTAAACACATCAGGAGAGTGTTTGTGTGTGTGTATATATATATATATATAGTTGAAACATTCTTGTGAACTACTCCTTCCGGTCCAAAATAAGTGATTTTTTGGCCTTTTTTTTGTGGTCCAAAATAAGTGATTTTTCCAGATTTCAAGAATGAATTAATTATTTTTTTTCCTACTTTGTCCTTGGAGTAAATAGTGTTGGAATATGTGTTAGGAGTGTTTATGTGAGATAGTAAAGGTTAGTAAGGTCAATTTCATTGCTAATTAATGCTAAAAGGTGAATTTCTTAATCTGTGTGAAAACATTTAAAAAATCACTTATTTTGAACCGGAGGGAGTATATATGAATTTACTAACACAGGACTATAATAAATGAGTGTTACTTGATGACCAATATTTAAATTTTTATTTGTTGAAATAATTTCATTTTACTTGTTTAAATGATGTAGAATGAACCAAAGGAAATTGAATTGAGTTTTAAAGCACACAGAGAAAAGGAAAACAGTCAGGGAAGGGAAAAGGAATGGTCCTCTTAAAGTTAAATGGACACGTGGCAACAAGCTATTCCATCTTTTGTCTATCTTTTTCTTTAATTTTTTCGTTTTTTTTTTTTATTTTTGTAAAACTCAATAAATTGTACACAAATTTCAAACTTTATCTGATTTTGGATTTTTGGAAGTTAACTTTGCCTGGCAGTCATGTTTTCTTTAGGAGAACAATCACAAAAAAGAAAGTGCCATGTGGACCCTCCTTTATTCTTTGTTGGTCGGCCATGTGGACCCCACTTTAAATATTTTTAAAAAGTAAATTATAATGATTGAGAAAACCGTTTAATTCCGTAATTCATACTCCCTCCGTTGCAACTTACGTGAACCTATTTGACTGGGAATTGAGTATAAGAAAAAATGAAGACTTTTTGAATTTGTGATCCTAAACAAGTCAAAAACGGATCCAGGGTATTTGTGTGGTTACATAAGCTTCTCATTAAGGGGTAGAATTGGAAGTTAAAGCTAAATTGTTTTCAAATTTAGAAAGGGTCATTCTTTTTTTAATGGACAAAAAAGAAAATAGGTTCATAAACTGGAACTGAGGGAGTACTATTTATAGTTAAAATTTATGCCAAAGCTTATAAAATATTACTCCCTCTATTCCACTTTAACTGATTTTTTGATTATTTCATACATATTAAAGAATCTAACTTTTAGTATTAATTAACAATAAAATAGATTATATTAACCTTAATTTGTTCATTGAATATACAACAAATACTCGTAGGCTCTCTACTCCAAGAGCAACTTTGAAAAAAAAATTAATTCTATCTTGATTTCTGAAAAAAAATTAATATTATAGATCACAAAAAAAGGCCAAAAAATCAATTAAAGTGGACCGGAGAGTATTATTCTTCTTCCTTTGGCGATAGAGTAAGTAGTATGACAAAAAAATTAAAATTATTTTGTGAATTAGTGTATAAAGCTACCATATTTTGTTAAAAAAAAATTATTGCATAGGGGGTATGAATATGTAAACAACAATTTATTGTGTTTTCGACTTCGCTAAGTAATATAAAGCACTGTACTAAATAATCAATTTTTTAGGATTCATTTTATATGAAGAGATTAGATCAATTTTTCACATGTAAAATATAGCATATAAAATAAAGTTATTAGTCGTTGGCTTTTCTAATTGAGTAAAGTGCAGTGTACTTGATATGGCCTTTAACTTTTAGCCATGGACCCTAACAAAAAATGGAATCAGAAATAAAATACTAAAGACGAAAAAGAAAAAGAAAAAGAAATAAAATGCTATATTAAACATTACCCCTATTGTCAAGCAACCAGAGCAATGGTCAAGGTATCTATTCAATTTTTTTGACCCAAAAACCAATTTAATGCCAAATGGAACCTTTTGGGTTAAATTGGACCAATAATACAGTGCAATTTAATTGTAGCATTCGTAAAATTCACAGATCTTTGAGAGAAAGAAGAAACTATGAAAAAATAATTGTACCAATTAATAAATGTGTAATATGTATTTCAAAATAAACTTTTCTCAGCAAGTCTTCTTAAATTGACTAGTTCGTACTTCAGAAGATATTATTTGTGATTCTACTTCAAAATAATTCTAAAACCCTTTAGCTAGTATATATATATCTATATATGTATGTATGTATATATATGTATGTATGTATGTATCATATTTTATTTTGAAAATTTTGAAATTTAGGTAAGTGCTTTTTAAATATATTTATAAAAAGAACATATTTCACTTAATTTAGTCCCTTCATGCTTACTATAACTAGTTATTTTGATTTTCTATTAGCGGCTTTAACTATAACCTCAGCTCTATTTATTGGTATGAGCAAGATACAACTTATTTAAACTGAATATATAGAAATCCTTCGGTGGGATTACGCGTATTCTATATTTACTTACATTACCAATTGTCAATTCGGATTAATATTTAGGGGTGTGGGGGGGGGGGGGGGGGAGGGGGGGAGGCACGGGCGCGTGCGTGTATAGGGGCGGAGCAAGCTTGTTACGTATGAATCCCAACGAATTAAATTTGTTTAGTATTCTTTTTAAAGTTGTATTTGTATTATTAAACTTATGAAATGTATATATATATAAATATATAATCATGAGTTCAATAATTAAACTGAACTATGAGTTCTGTGATAAGTTAAATTTTAAATTTTGGATCCGTCTCTTATGTATATATACAAATGTATTGTATATGCATGTGTATGAAGGATTCTATCCGTTCAGTCAAGGTCAATTTTCATTAAAAATTAAAGAGAAAAATTATCACAATAATGTGGTCATAATTCAATAATGCTAATAGCAATGGTCCCATACTTACTAGGACACTAGGGCCTTGTAGGGCAATAATAAAAACAGAGAGAATGTAATGTCATGACGCATGAAAATTTGACTAAATAAAGCTAAATTTCACCGAAATTATCAACATTACATTTTGGTATGATCAAAACCATTTATTGAAGAAGTTGATATAACAGTTGACTGTGACATCTAAGCCAAAAATAAAAAAGAAAAAAAAAAGTATTTTGAGTGATAGCATCACTCAATAACACTGTTACCTTCGGTGATATTTTCCTTTTGAATAATTAACTCAATTTTTTATTAATTACCACTTGTAAACCTTACTATACCATAGCCAAGCTCACACAACTTGCTATTTGTAGAAAGACATACAATAAAAGAAATACAAATCAAACTATTTCATAAGCTACTATTTAGAATCTAAATTTGTCTAATAGTATGCGAATTCTAGGAGTAGCTCGAACACAACAACTATATGCAATTTCCTTTGCATTTTGATCAAATCTTTGCTCTTCTTCTCGAATACTCTTTGATTTCTCTCCATCCAGGCTGCGTAGACTCTCTGCATACACTATCTTGAATATTTGAGCAGCCTTTGATTTTCCTTCGGCATTGTTGATGACACAATCTAAGTGGTGTTCTCAGGTTCATGCCTGCATGTGATCATATTTTATCCATCTCATAAGCTCCATCCATAATTGTTTTGTATAATCACAGTGCACAAATAAGTGATCCCTCGACTCATTATAGTTTTGGCAAAGGACACAATAAGGGTCTACTTGTAATCCCCATCTAAGCAATCGATCAGTTGTTAACAACTTCCCTTGTAACTGCAGCCACTTAATAGATTTTGCCTTTGGCCTTGCATTATTGTTGAATACTAAGTATTTCCATGGAACTCTAGTATAATCTCCCAAAAACTGCATATATATACTCCTGATTGTAAGTTCCCAGCAGCACGCAGAATTTGTCTCACCATCCAACATGCCTGTGGCGGTACTCGAATATCGTTAGTGCAATTTTTTTCTTAAGAGAAATATATATATGGGATTTCGGAACTTACTGGCCCATTAATTCATTTCGCGCTTTCTATTAAATATTTTTTAATTTACATCCTCGAATTTGAGAACTCTCGTTAATGGTTAAAGGATACGATTAATAAAAATTAATAGCATGAATCGTGTATATCAGATCAATAAATGCATGATATGTGTTTGAACATATTTAACTCTTTCACTAAATCATGATTAGAAAAAGTAAAAAAAAAAATGAGAACAGCCAAATTACCTCTACCCCAACAAGGCCATAACTCCCGTAAAAGCTCAAAAAATCTCACCAAATTCCTCCCCCATTTTATGTTTCCGTTTCTATTTCCAGTCACTCGCATTGTGCCACGATCCCCTTAGCCTGTTGCAGAGTATCTCCACAAAACCAGGGTCACGCTCTTCACATAGGCCATAGTTCTAATCTGAACCGTTCACGTAACACCTTTCGCTATGTGTCACAATCTTAAAGCCCTCAACTTTACCCTACGCCTTAATACCTTCACTTGAGCAAAAACCCCGTAATTTTTACAATAATCCGTGCACGTAATTTCCTACGTGGAATTTAATATCCTAGTCAGCAACCCACCCACCCTCGTTGTTCTTCAGCTCACTTCCCTCTATATAAACATCTCAAATCTCATCTATCATTTTAACTTCAACTTCACAAAAAACCAAAATCTGAGCGAAAAACAAAAGGAAAAATAGAAAGAGAAAATGAAAAGTCATTCATTTTTCTCCTTCACATAGTTTCCATTTTCCCGGCGATAACGACCTCTCGTCGGAAAATGAATATTCCGGCGACATATTCCTTTCTTCACAAATGTAATGCTCGTGTTTCTGTTCATTATAGTCACGTTTTCCATGAAAAAGCCTTGACCTAAAGATACACTCATTCTTTTCTTTTCCTCAACTCCGAATCCAAATTTCGGCCAATTTTTCCTTTTTTATTTAAAGTAAAAGTATGTATGACTGCTTTGATTGATTCGATGAGGTTATCTTTGATATTTGTGACGGTGATGATATGATCGGATGATGTCCAATTGTGTAAAACTGTAAACTTTGGTGCAATTTTTGGTAAAGGAAGAGGAGTAGGTGAATATTATGATGAAGCATTGATTTTAGGTGAAATTTGATTTTAATTTTTCTTGTATTATTGAGCTTTTCCTTTTTCTTCGTCTATTTGTGCGATAAAGTGAAGTTGTTTGTAAGGATTTTGGGCTGGTTTCTAGTTGAGTGGTTTCAGATGCTGAATTTTGATTTTTGATTTTGACATCATCACGTAAAGCGAGTAGGTTTTTAAAAGCTCTGAAACTTGAGCAGAACTAACACAGAGAGTATAATTAGGCTGTACGCAGAGAGAGATAGAGAGAGAAAGTGTACGATTAACAGAGGATGCCTCCGATGAAAATTCAGCCGATCGATTCTCCGACATACAGAGAATCGATCCAAAACGATACAGCAAAGCCTGTGGTGAAATCGCGACTCAAAAGGTTCTTCGATCGACCGTTCCCTAGCGTCTTACGGATTTCGTCGGCAGCAGAGAAGCCGAATGCCGCCGGCGCCGGAAATGAATTGCCTTATGGGAAAGATGGAGGAGCAGTTAATGAGTTCGAGCCGAGCTCAGTTTGTTTAGCTAAGATGGTTGTGAATTTCATCGAGGAGAACAATGAAAAGCCATCGGCTGCTAAATGTGGACGGAATCGTTGCAATTGTTTCAACGGCAACACCAATGATAGCTCCGATGATGAGTTTGACGGTTTCGCTGACTCAGTTACAAACTCCTCTTTTGGTGATTCTTCTGATACTCTCAAGGTAAGAAAAATATCACTATAACAATCAAGTATTTCTCTTTATTTCGATTCGTTGTTTCGAATTTATCTGATTAGTCCTTTTGTCCCGATATTTCAGAGCTTAATTCCGTGTGCAAGTGTTGTTGAAAGAAATCTGTTAGCTGATACCTCCAATATTGTCGAGAAAAACAAAGCTTGTAAGCGTAAAGACGATTTAAGAAAAATTGTGACCGGTGAACTCTCGAAACTTGGCTACAATGCTTCCATCTGCAAATCCAAATGGGAAAAGACTTCTTCTATACCTGCAGGTACATAATCTATTTTTTCCTTTTGTTTGTGCTTTATTTGATGTGTCAAATTTTAGTCAATTTTGTACTGATCTTTTTGAAAATTGTTCATTCAGGTGAATATGAGTACATTGATGTGATTGTGGAAGGAGAAAGAGTGTTGATTGATGTAGATTTCCGATCGGAGTTTGAGATTGCCCGATCGACGGGGAGTTACAAGGCGGTTCTTCAATCGCTGCCGTTCATCTTCGTCGGAAATTCCGATCGGCTTCTGCAAATAGTATCGATCGTCTCGGAAGCGGCTCGTTTGAGTTTGAAGAAGAAAGGCATGCACATCGCTCCCTGGCGTAAAGCCGAGTACATAAAATCCAAATGGCTTAGCCCTCACACTCGAACAAATGATACAGCCGAGAAAACAGCAACCGGCACCGACGCCGTAGCCGAAGCACAAGCCGGAGACCAGAGTGAGGTCAAGGAGAAGGAGGAGTTAGCTGAAGCTGCTGAGAGTAAAGAAATATCTGATTCTGAATTTGGAGAATTGGAGCTGATTTTTGGTGAGAAATCGCTGTCGTCCGCGTCTTTCGAGTCCAATAGCAACGAGACCAAATCGTCAACGTTGCTAACATCGCCGCCGCCGGTGAATTTTTCCGGCAGCGAGGAAGAGAAGCCTGTACTGCCGGTATTGATGACGTGGCAACCTCCGGCATTGAAGCCCAAGAGTTGCGACAGAGGAAACAAGATCGTCGTCACCGGATTGGCTTCCCTTCTCAGGGAAAAACCCTAAAACAAAGTTTTGTTTACTTTTTTCTGAAAATTTTCTAACTTTTTTCAAAAAATTTCTAGTACGTACAAATTATAAATATATAAAAATATATAGAACGATCGGCGTTTCAGATTTTCTGATCCGAAACCCTTTTTTTCAATTTTTCCGTTCTCCGTTATAATTCCTTTTTTTTGTTTTTTTGCAAGGCCTGTAATAAGAATCTAGCTATCCTTCTTGTAATAATTTTCCAAAGCATTAAAAATTGCAAAAAAGAGAGAACAAATCATTATGCATATATTGCCATTTCACTTTTTTTATTATTATTGGTAGCACTAGGCATTTTACATTTATGCAGGGTTTGTGGAATGATCGTATCTCTTAGAATATGTCGTAGTTAATCTATTCTAATTCAGATATTTGTAGCTAATTTCATGATTTGAACTCGTGATCTATAGTCTATGGAAATAGTTCCTCTATCTTTATAAGATAAGAGTAAAGTCTGCGGATATAATTTTATACTCCCCTCCACTTCACTCTTTTGTCTTGGGTAAATTTTTTCGTAATCTGATATAGCCTGTTAGATGCATATCCAAATGTTTCCTAACTAGGGAACAATATGTGTTTTCAACCTTTTTTTAATTTCACTTTTATTCATCTGAGAAAAATAATTTAGGGGTATGGAGAAGAATACATAGGAAGAAGAGAATGCAGGGTGTGGGAGGGATGACGGCAGTAACTCGTGCCATCTTGAACGCCGTGAAGAAGAGGCAAAGCGGTAAGGGGAGGAGTCATTAGAATAACGTGATGTTCTCTTTTCGTGTGTGTTCTCAAATGGAGTAACTTTCTCTCTTCCCCCCCACCCCCCAAATTTTTATTCTTTTTGAAGTGATCAATTTTTTTGTTGCTGAATTTCTATGTCTAATATATGAAAATACGATTCAATTTCACCACGTATCCGTTTTAAGCCTAGATTGGCATAAATTTATCTTTCGGACTACGTCATATCGAATTCGAAAGCGCGTGTATCATGTAAACTTGTATTATGTTTGATAAAATTCTTTCATTTCTCTCTCATTCCTATGTGGGAATTCACTTAAAGTGACATGTACACCTCTTATTAGGAAGTTTGCCGGCCTAAAAACTTGTTAGTCCTACTTAAATCGCCCTCATCCACCCGCCTTCCGTCTCAAAAAGTTATCGGGTGTGACTGATTGGATGAGATTTCTTCAATCTCAATCATAAGTATGTCGCATGAGAATAAAAAAAGTTCCTAGTAGAAAATAATTTCCCATGCTAATTTAAATTAGTCGGGTATTTTTTCTTAGATAATGTGAATCTCGATTTGTTGAATTAGTGAATTAATACTAATGATTGTAAAACAAAAAGGTAAATGATTGAAAATTTAATAGCTCTACTAAGAAGTTTTTTCAATTAAAATAAGATCAATCGAGAAAGATAGGTAAATGATGAGGTATTAACATATTGTTGTGCTGATTTCTTTTTCACATATGTGAAAAGAAAAGAAAATCTTGAACTTACTCGTTACTCTACCTCGGCTTGTATTTTCCATTTTAATTTTACTCGATTATTTTTATATTTAGCATATTCTTTAATGGTGTGTGAGATTATGTTATGTGGTGAACAAACTTGATCTTCTTTTAACTGTGTGAGCTTTTTAGAAAGAGAAAGTAAAAGTTACAAAAATTAGTGAGCANTTTGAAGCTGGAAAGTAGTTTTAGAACCTCTGAATTGAGCCCTCTGTAAGTGTTTTTTTTTTTTTTTTTGCCTAAATCTGCAGAGGAAAACTGATTTTACAAATTTGACAAATACTTGATGGGGCCTAGATGCTGCCTGATTGATACAATAAAAATAACCTATACTCTCTGTGTGGTGTCAGCAAACATGACTTGCCATTTGGAAAGCTGTGTTAAATCATTGAAAAATTCTGAGGTGGGTGCAAAACAAAGCTGGAATCAGGATATATATATATAAGAAGGAGATGCTTTTTTGAAATGTTTCTTTTATTTTATTATTGAGGTAAATTATACTCCCTTCAGTACGCTTAAACTTTTTTTTTTTCGTTTGGTACTTAATATATAAGTAAATAGAGGGACTATTGGAAATGTAAAATAGCAGTTTTTCTTGGTATTGTTTTTATTTTGAAGTCTAGCTTTTGAGTCCGAAGGAGCTAGAGGAGCTGTAATTTATCTTTACTCTGGTTGAATAAATCTTTTGACATTTGACGCAAAAAAAACTTAATTTTTTTTTGGTTGTTTTCACATATAAAAAAATTAGATTTTTAGCATTAATTCACAATAAAATTGACGATATTAACTTTAATTTGTTTGGCAATTGAAAATATAACAAATACTATAAGCTTTTTTTATCTCCAAGGATAAACTTTGAAAAAAAATTAATTTCTTCTTAATATAATGAAAAATTAAATATTAATAGGGATATAAAAATCAAAACATTATTAAAGTGAACTGAGGACAGTTATCCTTCTCTCTCTCTCTTCTCTTGGGTCGGATTTTTGTTTTAATAGGTTAATTTTTCGTTTGCAAGGTTAGGTTTTTATTTAGGCTAGGGAGGTTAATAGAGCATTCTTTTTTTTCAGTTCTATAGAAAGTAGTAGTCTCGTATTCCTTTCTGTCTTAGATTTCCTATTACTATTTGCTTTTTTTTTATGTTATTTTTTTGCTTCAATTTTCCTCTTATCTTTATTATTGCTATTATTTCTCTTCAATGGCTTTCTTAATATTGATTTCCTTTCCACTAGTGTCGGGATTTTTGGTTTTTTTATGCTGAGAGTCTATTGAAAATAATCTCCTCTATCTTTACAAGGTAAGAATAGAAATCTGCATACACACTATCCTTTCGAGATCTTACTTTGTGGAATTACAACCTTATTATTTATTGTTGTTAGGTTTTTGATGGCTATACAGTTTGTAATATTGCTAACTTTTCTTTGTTGAGAATTCACAATTTGAATATATCTCTAACATTAGTTGACTTTCATTTTCCGCAATTATTAGGTCAAGTCAGGTGTTCAAATTTTTAAAATAATTAATGTAAGGGTAAAGAATTCTCGGTCAAGACCTCTTATTTTCTTTAAATATTCAATATGTTTTCTTTTGGAAATTAAATATGGATTTTTGCTCTTCTTATCAATACTATTAAGAAAGTTAAAAGATTTACTTCCTTTACGAAAAGTTATTTTGTGTAACTTATAGGTCACGGGTTCCGTGGAATCAGTCATTAATGCTTGCATAGGGCAGGTGGCCTTCATCACATCGCTTGATACGACTTTTTCCTAAACCCTGTGTAAACGTGAAATACTTCGTGTATCAGCTGCCTTTAGCCCAACATTGGCGAATATTAAGTTACTAATTTAGTTTTAATACCATTTGCTATTACTTATTAGAGTTGGCCTGTTTAATAGTGAAAACTACATAAAATTGAATTGCTATAGAAGAAATCTTAAGGCGAAGGTATAATTAATTAGATTTATAAATATTAAATCCTTTTATTTCTTGAAGGTTTTACACGTGTTGGCTTAGTGTATCCGTGTGGAGATATTGTTCCCATGGTTGTTGGTGGGGACCAAGTTTGAAAATGATATGTTTCCCTATTCCCTATTCAACGTAATTAACTCCTGTTTGCACAAAATTGCACGTTGTCGTTTAGTGGGTTTTATTTTTAAGTACATTGTACTACTTTCTTTTGATTTCCTATCTTGCCCTTGATATTCGTAATTGGAATCCGATTAAAATTCTACATCTTGCAACGAATTTTTTAAATATTGGGGCTCAATTGCTCCTAGAGCTATCAAATATGGGCGGATCAGGCTAAAGCTCAGCCCAGTTCCATGTGGGCTTTTTAACAATTGACGAGCTGGGCTGGACTAGGCTAGTCCGATATTTTTAAATGGACCTTTTATAATGGGGTAGCCCCACCAACCCTAATGTGGGCTACGGGCCCCTCACGAGTCCAGCCCATTATTTTTTTAAATATAATCTTATATTTTTTTCCTTAAGTTTCTAACCTAAAAAAGAATAAAATATTTAAAGTTAAAAAATAAACTTATTGGAAAAATATCACAAACTTAATAACTTTTATATTTGTTCCAATATCACAGTAAAACTAAAAAAAAATAAAAAACACTGACTAATAATTTTATTCACTAAAAATCAAACTCAATAAAAGTATTCAAGAGAATGTCCATACGCTTATGGATATCCAACACATTTGAATGCCGCTTGTGAGAATGTTTGTCTTAACAATCTTCACTTTCATCTACATCCTACAATTTTGTATGCAATATTAATTAGTTAAAATATTAGAATAATTAAATTTTTTAAAATTAATTAACGTTTTAAGACTTTAATCTTTCAATATGATGGCTTAATAAACTTTAAGCTTGGGATACTCTGATGTTTATTTTTTTGTGTCATATACTTTTATATTTTTGATATTTTAAACTACGTATTTTTATAAGGCCGCACGCCGCCCAGCCCAGCCTCACTCAAGGCCTCACGGGCCACGAGCTTACCTCGGGCCGGGCTTAAAAGTCTCATTTTTAAATGGGCTCCAAAAATTCTAAGCCTAGCGCTGCTAAATGCACGGCTGGGCTGGCTGCCCAACGGGCGCAAGCCCATTTTGACGGTTCTGATCGCTTTCTACACAAAGACGATTCATACTTCTCGAACCCCGAGACCTCTAATTCAGAATCAAGAAGTTACTTACCACTCCATCACTATATTTGTTTTGTTATTTACGTATACCACTATGATGGTATGCGTGCATAGAATACAGTATTCTTATTCTTTTTTTAGTTTTTTTGACCATTTACGGTAATGAAAGAAGAAAACTATTTACATTAAATGGTGCTACTTTATTAATAAAAACTAATGCACGAGTAGATATCATTTAATAATGATCAATGAAATAATTATATAAAATACATATCTTGTAATTACTTAATTAAATTTGCTATAAGTGTTGTATATTGTACAATTTTCTCCCGTAAAAGTTCAGGAATTATTTCGATTGCCCTGTTTAAAGGATTCATTTGGTTGACATATTAGGTTATACAAAAATTATTTATACAATAAATAATAACGAATAAGATTATTAATAAAAATGATCAATGATAATAAAATTATAATATAGTAATTAATAATAAAAAAGGAATTATGAGATAGAGATTTACTTTACTTAAATGGTATATTTGTTTTTAATATGTATAAATTTGTATGGGATGGTGTTGGACATGGTAGATGATCCTAATGAATTGAAAGTTATTTTTTGCATCAATTTATAATGTCAGAGGCGACAATGGACCGAAAAATATAACAGGTGGGCAAAATAATCCTTTTCTCATAGTTATATGATTATTTTTTGGCTTTCTTTTCTTTATTTATATATAACAATTTTATTTTTCTTAACTCACCATGAGGGGCCCTTACAATATGGGCCCCACGGCCCATTAATCTGAAAATTTGAGTACAATACATTACTGGGCCGAAATGTCATCCAATAGCACCCATGGGCCATGTTACTAATTGACACCTTTTTATTCATTTTTCCATATCAATAAACAATTTTCTCAAAATTAATATGAAAACCATCATCAATTAATAAAAAAACAAATGTTTTTTTTTCTTTTTAAAATGATTTTATGTATAATATTTAGGGGCGGCATCAGATTTAAATAGAAAACCTATACCAAAGAAAAAATTAAACGTTCATGTGGCATCACATGTCAATTCTCATAAATTTGAAAATTGCCCTGAATAAATGAAAATGACGGGTTATTTTCGAAACTAAATTGAAAAATAACAAAATAGGAAATATTTAAACAATAAAAAAGAAAATAAGGAGAAATATAAATCGTAGAAACACAGCTAATTATGATGGGCTGGTGGGTTAGGCAACACAATTTCAAGAATACTAGTATAAAGTTAATTTTGAAGTACATTGTGATAGAAAGAAATATTAGGAAATTTATATGTTGTTAAAAGATAAAATATTTGAATGGTTTTTTTGAGTTTATAATGTGGGTCATATACGCTTCCAAAATTTTTAAATATCCTTTTTTTTTTAAATTTGAGACAAGTTATCGTATAGGGAAATATACTGTATTAATTTCTTGAAACACATCAAATTTAAGACAAACTAGTAGCAAAATTAAACACATCAGGGAGTGTTTGTGTGTGTGTATATATATATAATATATAGTTGAAACATTTCTTGTGAACTACTCCTTCCGGTCGCAAAATAAGTGATTTTTTGGCCTTTTTTTTTGTGGTCAAAATAAAGTGATTTTTTCCAGATTTCAAGAATGAATTAAATTATTTTTTTTACCTAACTTTTGTCCTTGGAGTAAATAGTGTGGAATATAGTGTTTAAGGAGTGTTTATGTGAAGAATGTAAATGGTTAGTAAGAGTCAATTTCATTGCTATTAATGCTAAAAGGTGAATTTCTTAATACTGTGTGAAAACATTTAAAAAATCAACTTTATTTTGAAACCGGAGGGAGTATATATGAAATTTACTAACACAGGACTATAATAAATGAGTGTTACTTGATGACCAAATATAAATTTTTATTTGTTGAAAATAATTTCATTTTACTTGTTTAAATGATGTAGAATGAACCAAAGGAAATTGAATTGAAGTTTTAAACGCACACAGAAAAGGAAAACAGTCAGGAAGGGAAAAGGAATGGTCCTCTTAAAAGTTAAATGGACACGTGGCCAACAAGCTATTCCATTTTTGTCTATCTTTTTCTTTAATTTTTTTCGTTTTTTTTTTTTTTATTTTTGTAAAACTCAATAATTGTACACAAATTTCAAACTTTATCTGATTTTGGATTTTGGAAGTTAACTTTGCCTTGGCAGTTCAATGTTTCTTTAGAGAACATCACAAAAAAGAAGTGCCATGTTTGGACCCTCCTTTATTCTTTGTTGGTCGGCCATGTGAACGCCCACTTTAAATATTTTTAAAAAAAGTAAATTATAATGATTGAGAAAACCGTTTAATTCCGTAATTCATACTCCCTCCGTTGCAGAACTTAACTGAACCTATTGACCTGGGAATTGAGTTATTTAAGAAAAAAATGAAGACTTTTGAATTATGTGATCCTAAACAAGTCCAAAACCGGATCCAGGGTATTTGTGTGGTTACATAAGCTTCTGCATTAAGGGGTAGAATTTGGAAGTAAGTAAATTGTTTTCAAATTTTAGAAAAGGGTCATTCTTTTTTTAATGGACAAAAAAGAAAATAGGTTCATAAACTGGGGAACTGAGGGAGTACTATTTAATAGTTAAAAATTTATGCCAAAGCTTATAAAATATTACTCCTCTAATTCCACCTTTAACTATTTTTTTGAATTATTTTTCATACATATTAAAGAATCTAACTTTTTAGTATTAATTAATCAATAAAATAGATTATATTAACCTTAATTTGTTCAATTTGAATATACAACAAATACTCGTAGGCTCTCTAACTCCAAGAGCAACTTTGAAAAAAAAATTAATTTTCTATCTTGATTTCTGAAAAAAATTAATATTATTAGATTCACAAAAAAAGGGCCAAAAAATCAATTAAGTGGACCGAGAGTATTATTACTTCTTCCCTTTGGCGATAGAGTAAGTAGTATGACAAAAAAAATTAAAATTATTTTGTGAATTAAGTGTATAAGGCTACATATTTTGTTAAAAAAAAAATTATTGGCATAGAGGGGTATGAAATATGTAAACAACAATTTAATTGTGTTTTTCGACCTTGCTAACGCAGTAATCATAAGCACTGTACTAATTAATCAATTTTTTAGGATTCATTTTATATGAGAGATTAGATCAATTTTTTCACATGTAAAATATAGCATATAAAATAAAGTTATTAGTCCGTTGGCTTTTCTAATGAGTAAAGTGCAGTGGTAACTTGATATGGCCTTTAACTTATTAGGCCATGGACCCTAACAAAAAATGGAATCAAGAAATAAAATACTTAAAGACGAAAGAAAAGAAAAGAAAATAAAATGCCTATATTAAACATTACCCTATTGTACAAGCAACAAGAGCAATGTCAAGGTATTATTCAATTTTTTTGACCGCAAAAACCATTTAAATGCCAAATTGGAACCTTTTGGGCTTAAATTGGAACCATAATACAGTGCAATTTAATGTAGGCATTCGTAAAATTCAGCAGATCTTTGGAGAGAAAGAAGAAACTTCATGAAAAATAATTGTAACATTAATAAAATGTGTAATATGTATATTTCAAAATAAACTTTTCCTCAAGCAAGTCTTCTTAATTGACGTAGTTCGTACTTCAGAAGATAATTATTTTTGTGATTCTCTACTTCAAAATATTCTAAACCCTTTAGCTAGTATATATATATCTATAATATGTATGTATGTTATATATGTTATGTATGTTATGTATCATATTTTATTTTGAAAAATTTTTTGAAAATTTAGTAAGTGCTTTTTAAATATATTTATAAAAGAACATATTTTTTCACTTAATTTAGTCCTTTCATGCTTACTATAACTAGTTATTTTGAATTTTCTATATAGCGGCCTTTACTATAAGACCTCAGCTCTATTTATTGGTATGGAGCAAGATACAACTTATTTAAAACCTGAATATATAGAAAAATCTTCGGTGGGGATTTAAACGCGTATTCTATATTTACTTACATTACCCCCAATTGTCAATTCTCGGATTAATATTTTTTAAGGGGGAGGTATGGGTGGATTCCGGGGGGGTCGGAGGGGGTCCGGGGCCGGGGGGGGGGGCTGGGGGGAGGGGTGGTGGGGGGGGGTAGGGGGGTGGGCGGGAGGGGGGGGGGGGGGGTAGGTGTGGTGGGGGGGGGGGGGGGGGGGGGGCGGGGAGGGGGGTGGGGGGGGCGGGCGGGGGGGGGGGGGGGGGGGGGGGGGGGGGGGGGGGGGGGGGGGGGGGGGGGGGGGGGGGGGGGGGGGGGGGGGGGGGGGGGGGGGGGGGGGGGGGGGGGGGGGGGGGGGGGGGGGGGGGGGGCGGGGGGGGGGGGGGGGGGGGGGGGGGGGGGGGGGGGGGGGGGGGGGGGGGGGGGGGGGGGGGGTGGGGGGGGGGGGGGGGGGGGGGGGGGGGGGGGGGGGGGGGGGGGGGCGGGGGGGGGGGGGGGGGGGGGGGGAGGGGGGGGGGGGGGGGGGGGAGGGGGGGAGTGGGTGGGCAAAAAAAAAGAAAAAAAAACCAAAAAAAAAGAAAAACAAGAAAAAAAAAAAAAAAAACACAGAAAAAGAAAAGAAAAAAAAAAACAAAAAAAACACAAAACGGCGCGTGTGCGTTGTATAGGGGCGGACGCAGCAAGCTTGTTACGTATGAATCCCAACGAATTAAATTTGTTTAGTATTCTTTTTAAAGTTGTATTTGTATATTAACTTATGAAATGTATATATATATAAATATTATCTGTTCAATATTAACTGAACTTGAGTTCTCTGTGATAAGTTTTTTTATTTGGATCCGTCTTTATGTATTTACAAATGTATTGTATATGCATGTGTATGAAGGATTCTATCCGTTCAGTCAAGGTCTTTTCATTAAAAATTAAAGAGAAAAATTATCACATAATGTGGTCATAATTCAATTGCTAATGCTGTCCATACTTCTGGACACTAGGGCCTTGTAGGGCAATAATAAAACAGAGAGAATGTAATGTCATGACGCATGAAAATTTGACTAAATAGCTAATTTCCCGTTATCAAACAAATTACATTTTGGTATGATCAAAACCATTTATTGAAGAGTTGATATAACAGTGACTGTGAATCTAAGCCAAAAATAAAAAAGAAAAAAAAAAAGTATTTTGAGTGATAGCATCACTCAATAACACTGTTACCTTCGGTGATATTTTCCTTTTGAATCAATTAACTCAATTTTTTATTATTCCACTTGTAAACTCTTACTATACCATAGCCAAGCTCACAAACTTGCTATTTGTAGAAAGACATAAATAAAAAGAAATAACAAATCAAACTATTTCATAAGCTACTATTTAGAATCTAAATTTGTCTAATAGTATGCGAATTCTAGGAGTAGCTCGAACACAACAACTATATGCAATTTCCTTTGCATTTTGATTCAAATCTTTGCTTCTTCTTCTCGAATACTCTTTGATTTCCTTCCATCCAGCTGCGTAGACTCTCTGCATACACTATCTTGAATATTTGAGCAGCCTTTTGATTTTCCTTCGGCATTGTTGATGACACAATCTAAGTGGGTGTTCTCAGGTTCATGCTCTGCATGTGATCATATTTTATCCATCCTCATAAGCTCCATCATAATTGTTTTGTATAATCACAGTGCACAAATAAGTGATCCCTCGACTCATTATAAGTTTTGGCAAAGGACACAATAAGGGTCTACTTGTAACTCCCATCTAAGCAATCGATCAGTTGTTAAACAACTTCCCTTGTAACTGCAGCCACTTAAATAGATTTTGCTTTGGCCTTGCATTATTGTTTGAATACTAAGTATTTCCATGGAACTCTAGTATAATCTCCAAAAACTGCATATATATACTCCTGATTGTAAGTTCCCAGCAGCACGCGAGAATTTGTCTCACCATCCAACATGGCCTGTGGCGGTACTCCGATATCGTTAGTGCAATTTTTTTTCTTAAGAGAAATAATATATATGGGATTTCGGAACTTACTGGCCATTAATCATTTCGCGCTTTCTATTAAATATTTTTTATTTACATCCTCGAATTTTGAGACTCTCGTTAATGGTTTAAAGGATACGATTAATAAAAATTAATAGCATGAATCTGTGTATATTCAGATCATAAATGCATGATATGTGTTTGAACATATTTAACTCTTTCACTAAATCATGATTAGAAAAAGTAAAAAAAAAAAATGAGAACAGCCAAATTACCTCTACCCAACAAGGCCATAACTCCCGTAAAAGCTCAAAAAATCTCACCAAATTCCTCCCCCATTTTTATGTTTCCGTTTCTATTTCCAGTCACTCGCATTGTGCCACGATCCCCTTAGCCTGTTGCAGGTATCTCACAAAACAGGGTCACGCTCTTCCCATAGGCCATAGTTCTAATCTGAACGTTACGTAACACCTTCGTATGTGTCACAATCTTAAAGCCCTCAACTTTACCCTACGCCTTAATACCTTCACTTGAGCAAACCCCGTAATTTTTACAATAATCCGTGCACGTAATTTCCTACGTGGATTTATATCCTAGTCAGCAACCCACCCACCCTCGTTGTTCTTCAGCTCACTTCCCTCTATATAAACATCTCAAATCTCATCTATCATTTTAACTTCAACTTCACAAAAAAACCAAAATCTGAGCGAAAAACAAAAGGAAAAATAGAAAGAGAAAATGAAAAGTCATTCATTTTTCTCCTTCACATAGTTTCCATTTTCCCGGCGATAACGACCTCTCGTCGGAAAATGAATATTCCGGCGACATATTCTTTCTTCACAAATGTAATGCTCGTGTTTCTGTTCATTATAGTCACGTTTTCCATGAAAAAGCCCTTGCCTAAAGATACACTCATTCTTTTCTTTTCCTCAACTCCGAATCCAAATTCGGCAATTTTTCCTTTTTTATTTAAGTAAAAGTATGTATGACTGCTTTTGATTGATTCGATGAGTTATCTTTGATATTTGTGACGGTGATGATATGATCGGATGATGTCCCAATTGTGTAAAACTGTAAACTTTGGTGCAATTTTTGTAAAGGAAGAGGAGTAGGTGAATATTATGATGAAGCATTGATTTGGTGAAATTTGATTTTAATTTTTCTTGTATTATTGAGCTTTTCCTTTTTCTTCGTCTATTTGTGCGATAAAGTGAAGTTGTTTGTAAGGATTTTGGGCTGGTTTCTAGTTGAGTGGTTTCAGATGCTGAATTTGATTTTTGATTTTGACATCATCACGTAAAGCGAGTAGGTTTTTAAAAGCTCTGAAACTTGAGCAGAACTAACACAGAGAGTATAATTAGGCTGTACGCAGAGAGAGATGAGAGAGAAAGTGTACGATTAACAGAGGATCCTCCGATGAAAATTCAGCCGATCGATTCTCCGACATATCAGAGAATCGATCCAAAACGATACAGCAAAGCCTGTGGAAATCGCGACTCAAAAGGTTTTCGATCGACCGTTCCCTAGCGTCTTACGGATTTCGTCGGCAGCAGAGAAGCCGAATGCCGCCGGCGCCGGAAATGAATTGCCTTATGGAAAATGAGGAGCAGTTAATGAGTTCGAGCGAGCTCAGTTTGTTTAGCTAAGATGTTGTGAATTTCATCGAGGAGAACAATGAAAAGCCATCGGCTGCTAAATGTGGACGAATCGTTGCAATGTTTCAACGGCAACACCAATGATACCTCCGATGATGAGTTTGACGGTTTCGCTGACTCAGTTAAAAACTCCTCTTTTGGTGATTCTTCTGATACTCTCAAGGTAAGAAAAAATATCACTATAACAATCAAGTATTTCTCTTTTATTTCGATTCGTTGTTTCGAATTTATCTGATTAGTCCATTTTCTTTGTCCGATATTTCAGAGCTTAATTCCGTGTGCAGTTGTGTTTGAAAGAAATCTGTTAGCTGATACCTCCAATATTGTCGAGAAAACAAAGCTTGTAAGCGTAAAGACGAATTTAAGAAAAATTGTGACCGGTGAACTCTCGAAACTTGGCTACAATGCTTCCATCTGCAAATCCAAATGGGAAAAGACTTCTTCTATACCTGCAGGTACATAATCTATTTTTTCCTTTTGTTTGTGCTTTATTTGATGTGTCAAATTTTAGTCATTTTGTACTGATCTTTTTGAAAATTGTTCATTCAGGTGAATATGAGTACATTATGTGATTGTGGAAGGAGAAAGAGTGTTGATTGATGTAGATTTCGAATCGAGTTGAGATTGCCCGATCGACGGGGAGTTACAAGGCGGTTTCTTCAATCGCTGCCGTTATCTTCGTCGGAAATTCCGATCGGCTTCTGCAAATAGTATCGATCGTCTCGGAAGCGGCTCGTTTGAGTTTGAAGAAGAAAGGCATGCACATCGCTCCCTGGCGTAAAGCGCGAGTACATAAAATCCAAATGGCTTAGCCCTCACACTCGAAACAAATGATACAGCCGAGAAAACAGCAACCGGCACGACGCCGTAGCCGAACACAAAGCCGGAGACCAGAGTGAGGTCAAGGAGAAGGAGGAGTTAGCTGAAGCTGCTGAGAGTAAAGAAATATTGATTCTGAATTTGGAGAATTGGAGCTGATTTTTGGTAGAGAAATCGCTGTCGTCCGCGTCTTTCGAGTCCAATGCAACGAGCCAATCGTCAACGTTGCTAACATCGCCGCCGCGCGTGAATTTTTCCGGCAGCGAGGAAGAGAAGCCTGTACTGCCGGTATTGATGACGTGGCAACCTCCGCATTGAAGCCCAAGAGTTGCGACAGAGGAAAACAGAATCGTCGTCACCGGATTGGCTTCCCTTCTCAGGGAAAAACCCTAAAACAAAGTTTTGTTTACTTTTTTCTGAAAATTTTCTAACTTTTTCAAAAATTTCTAGTACGTACAAATTATAAATATATAAAAATATATAGAACGATCGGCGTTTCAGATTTTCTGATCCGAAACCCTTTTTTTCAATTTTTCCGTTCTCCGTTATAATTCCTTTTTTTTGTTTTTTTGCAAGGCCTGTATAAGAATCTAGCTATCCTTCTGTAATAATTTCCAAAGCATTAAAATTGCAAAAAAAAGAGAACAAATCATTATGCATATATTGCCATTTCACTTTTTTTATTATTATTGGTCACTAGGCATTTTACATTTATGCAGGGTTTGTGGAATGATCGTATCTCTTAGAATATGTCGTAGTTAATCTATTCTAATTCAGATATTTGTAGCTAATTTCATGATTTGAACTCGTGATCTATAGTCTATGGAAATAGTTCCTCTATCTTTATAAGATAAGAGTAAAGTCTGCGGATATAATTTTATACTCCCTCCACTTCACTCTTTTGTCTTGGGTAAATTTTTTCGTAATCTGATATAGCCTGTTAGATGCATATCCAAATGTTTCCTAACTAGGGAACAATATGTGTTTTTCAAACCTTTTTTTAATTTCACTTTTATTCATCTGAGAAAAATAATTTAGGGGTATGGAGAAGAATACATAGGAAGAAGAAATGCGGGTGTGGGAGGGATGACGGCAGAAAACTCGTGCCATCTTGAACGCCGTGAAGAAGAGGCAAAGCGGTAAGGGAGGAGTCATTAGAATAAGTGATGTTCTCTTTTTTCGTGTGTGTTCTCAAATGGAGTAACTTTCTTCTCTCTTCCCCCCCCCCCAAATTTTTATTCTTTTTGAAGTGATCAATTTTTTTGTTGCTGAATTTCTATGTCTAATATATGAAAATACGATCAATTTCACCACGTATCCGTTTTAAGCCTAGATTGGCATAAATTTATCTTTCGGACTACGTCATATCGAATTCGAAAGGCGTGTATCATGTAAACTTGTATTATGTTTGATAAAATTCTTTCATTTCTCTCTCATTCCTATGTGGGAATTCACTTAAAGTGACATGTACACCTCTTATTAGGAAGTTTGCCGCCTAAAAACTTGTTAGTCCTACTTAAATCGCCCTCATCACCCCGCCTTCCGTCTCAAAAAGTTATCGGTGTGACTGATTGGATGAGATTTCTTCAATCTCAATCATAAGTATGTCGCATGAGAATAAAAAAGTTCCTAGTAGAAAATAATTTTCCCATGCTAATTTAAATTATCGGGTATTTTTTTCTTAGATAATGTGAATCTCGATTTGTTGAATTATGATTAATACTATGATTGTAAAACAAAAAGGTAAATGATTGAAAATTTAATAGCTCTACTAAGAAGTTTTTTCAATTAAAATAAAGATCAATCGAGAAAGATAGGTAAATGATGAGGTATTAACATATTGTTGTGCTGATTTCTTTTCACATATGTGAAAAGAAAAGAAAATCTTGAACTTACTCGTTACTCTACCTTCGGCTTGTATTTTCCATTTTAATTTTACTCGATTATTTTTATATTTAGCATATTCTTTAATGGTGTGTGAGATTATGTTATGTGGTGAACAAACTTGATCTTCTTTTAACTGTGTGAGCTTTTAGAAAGAGAAAGTAAAATTACAAAAATTAGTGAGCACACGTGGTTCAAATATATTGGGAACGGTAAAAATTAGGGAAAAGGAAAATAGAGAGTGGTTGATTTCAAGGTTCCAACTCCCAAGCAAAGAATGCTTTCTTGGATTTACACACCTATTGACTCTTTGTTGGGCAATTACCTGATAACCTTTTTTAATTTTATGATCTACTTAAATTATTATTTAACTATATGGTCATTTTCACATAACATTGATTAAAAAATAAAAATAACACATGAGATCCCTTATCTTTTATTTAACTTTTAATGGGTCAATGCTAAAACTAAATAGAGTAGGTCAACAATTTGAGTGGGACATTTATGATTGTCTACGTGGCAAGATTAGAGTCAAACAAACAGAAAGATTGCAAATAACAAAGTCTTTTTTTTTTTGTGTGTGTGTGTGC
>NW_017670704.1:391856-405761 GCF_001879085.1 Nicotiana attenuata | reverse complement strand
GGGGGGGGGGGGGGGGGGTTTTGAAATATTAGAGTTTTAAGTATACAGATTACATTTATTTGACCAGAATTTAGGTTTTACAAGCAGAAAGAGGATAATATTTTTCTAGAATTTGGTAACTTGCAGAAATGGTAAATAGTTATCCAATTTGCTTTCTCTTCTTTCAAATGCAGAGGCTTCAAAAGGTTTTAATAAATTGAATTGACAAAGTATAAATATCAACGATACATAGAACTAACTCACGTCTCTTTTAATTTTCAACAATAAATAATAACGGTCAATGGATTTAGAGGTTATTTATACATATTTAATAATTTATTGGGCAAAAATACAAGGAATGAACAAAATCTATAGGTTCAGATGACCTATAACCTTGTATACGGGTGAAACCGAGCCCATGGGACGCCTCGATTTCAGATGAAGTAAACGGAGCAAGAAACGTGAAGCAAAGAGCCCCTCGATTCAGGGTTCGGCCAAAACACCTGGCTTCAGGGGTATCGGGGCCACTGCCCCAGGTCCGGTTCAAACCCCAAAGGCCTCGGAGAGCATTACCAGATGATAGAGCACGACCAACAAAAGACCGTGATATCTACAACCAGTGGTGTATCACGGCGTAAATCTCGGCACGTATCGGCGGAGAACCGGTGATTAGTTAAACAGAAGTTTTTTTACCTTTTATGGAATTGTACTTAGGGTAAAACTCCCCTACTATATTGTGATGACCCAAAAGGGCCATCTTATGTTTTTAGAACTCGATTCCGTGTTTCGAGATCTTTAAAACCTCATTTATCTCTCCTCCATTTGCGTGCGTAGTCCGGGCGTATTTCTAGAAAGCTTTTATGTGGAAAATTGATGAAATAATAATTTTTGGCATAAAAAGGTAATTTTTGGTTGACTTCAGTCAACGTTTTGGGTAAGTGGACCCGGAACCGTGATCTGACGGTCCCGGTAGGTCCGTAGTAAAATATGAGACCTGGGAGTATGCCCGGAATCGAATTTCGAGGTCCCTAACCCGAGAAATGAATTTTTGATTAAAATTGTAAAACTGAAATTATAATAGTTTTAAGAATTTAGTTGACATTTGATCTTGTTGGTACCGGGTCCGTATGTTGGTTCCGGAGTCCGGTACAGGTCCGTTATGATATTTATACCTTATCTGTGAAATTTGATTAGAAACGGGACTGATTTGACGTGATTCGGACCTTTGGTTGAGAAAATAGAAGTTTTAAAATTTTCTTGAAAATTTCATGCAATTTGATGCTAAATTCGTAGTTCTAGGTGTTATTTTGGGGATTTAATCATGCGAGCAAGTTTGTATGATATTTTTAGACTTGTGTGCATGTTTGGTTTGAAGCCCCGAGGGCTCGGGTGAGTTTCGGATAGGCTACGGGATGTTTTAGAATTAGAAATCTGGTGTGTTTTGCTGTAGCTGGTATTCTGATACTTTGTGCTTCGGGATCGCGTAGGGGAATCTGGGCTAGGGAGTACTTCACTCTACGCGAATGCGAACGGTTGACCGCGAGCGCGTACCACTAGGTAGGCTGGTCAGGGGACCTGGGAAACCCTATGCGAATGCGGGCCCTGTATCGCGAATGCGAAGGTGGGGCGGGCTAAACCTTCGTGAACGCGTAGTGTTTCTCGCGATCGCGTAAGCCCTTATGAGGCTGCTCTTCGCGAACGTTACAGTGTTCACGCGATCGCGTGAACACTGTCGCCCGGGACTTATAACAGACCAGAAACGAGAATTTGGCTGTTATTTCAAACTTTTCAAAACTAAGAGACCTAGAGGCGATTCTTCCACAAGATTTTCTTCCCCAAATTTTTGGTAAGTGATTCTAACCCACTTTCTTTCAATTACCTAATACATTTCATGAACTTTCAACCTAGAATCTAAGATTTCCATGGTAGAATTGGGGGTTTTTGGGTAGAAACTAGGGATTTGAAAAATTGAGGATTTAGACCTCGAATAGCGATCGGATTCCAAAACCAATTATATATCTGGGCTCGGGTTGAATGGATAAATGAATTTTGGTCCGAACCTCGAATTTTAACCCAGCGGACCGGGGTCGGTTTTTGACTTTTTGGGGAAAATTTGGGAAGACTAAATTTATGCATTGTAGTTGATTCCTTTAGCAATAATTGATGATATTGATTTAATTATGGCTAGATACGGGTGATTTGGAGGTGGATACTAGAGGCAAAGCGGTGATTGAGCCTTGAGTTTGGCCGAAGGAGTGAGGTAAGTGTTGTGGCTAACCTTAACTTAAGGGATTAGGTGTTATTTGCTTATTTGATACGTGTTCGAATGTTGTGTACAACGTATAGGTGAGCTGACGAGAATCTATACGTTGTCGTCGAGTCATAACATCTGAGTGAGTCTTATTCTTGGAAATGTTGTAATTTTTATCATATTGTTCATGTGTAGACTAGTTATTCGATGTGTTGAGAAGTTTCTTATCATGTTTTATGGAATTTGGCATTGATGGGGTTTTTACCCAAAGTTGAGATTGGTATTGTGGAACTAAGAGTTGAAGTAAGACTTATTGTTGCCATTTCTATCTCTCTATTATTGTTGTCTCTATTTTGGCGAGGTAGAGTGATAAAGCACGAAGGGTGATGTCGTGCACGTTTCTATTATGTGGTGAGGAAGAGTGGTAAAGCACGAAGGGTGATGCCGTGCATTTTTCGTTTGCTGTGTTTACGTGGTATTACCGGTTCAAAGTGTACTAGCTGTTTAAATTTCTCTACTGCTGTGATTCTTTATTTTTGGTACCCCCATAGCATGTTTCCCCCCTCCCGTTAATTTCTGCTTAGCTTCTATTAAATGTTATTCTGCTAGCATATTGTTTAACTGCACAGGTTTATGCATGTGTCTTGTCCTAGCCTCGTCACTACCTCGCCGAGGTTAGGCTCGGCACTTACCAGTACATAGGGTCGGTTGTACTGATACTGCACTCTGTATTTTTTGTGCAGATTTCGGTACTGGACCGTGTTGACCCGAGTTGAGTTGCTGCCTTCAGACCCACAGGAGACCCAAGGTAGATCTGCCGACGTTCGCAGACCCTGGAGTCCCCTTCCAGTTATTTTACTGTTTCTTTTAATTCAAAACAGTTGTAAGTGACTCTTAGAAGTTCGTGAATTGTGACACTAGTTTCTGGGTAGTCGTGTATAAGCACTTGGGTTATTATGAAGTTCTGCACTCTTTAATCTGTTTTGGTTTAATTGCTGTTATTTACTGATTTGGTCAAGGGTTAACGTATTAAATCTTTAATCGTTGGCTTGCCTAGCATCAGAAAAGTTACGCGCCGTCACGGTCCCGACGGTGGGAAATCCGGGTCTTGACATATATAAAGGGGCGTCTAATTATTAGACATACCGTAACACACATATCAAGGCAATATACTCTTATTTACTCTGTTATTCAAAATTCTTATTCTTGTTCATCAGTGCTTCGTTATTGTGAGTCCGAGATTGAGGCTAGGGATTCTATTAAAGTTGTTACTGAGTCCGAAATCAACCCCCCCTCCCTCCCCTTTAAGTGGTTTGATAATTCGTTACGTCTTTTTATCTGTTTAAGCTAAAGCAATTTATCGTTTGTATTGAATTAATCCGCATATCCTTAAAACCACATATAAATTCAATTGTTATTCGATTTTTAAGGTAAACAAACCTCTACACTGGATACGCCTTTGGTCGGGCTATTTTCTCGAGATAGTGGCGAACACAGGAATTCCATTAGGGAAAATGTGTTCTTATATATATATATATATATATATATATATATATATATATATATATATTGTTTACCCTCGAATCCGGATAACAATTGAATTTTTATGGGGTTTTAAGGATCCGTGAACTAAAAGATACAAAAGGTTTTTAGGTTAAGGAAAATAAAGATAAAGACTCAACAATTGCTGTTAAAGTAAATAATCGCAGAATATAATATTGCTTAGAACAATTGTGCTTGATGATCCCCCAGAATTTAGAGATATCCCCTTTTATACATTCTGATTAAGGGAAAAATAAGTAGGTAAATTGATTACATCGTGGATCCCTGTAATTACGCCTTAATGGCCTGAAGTGGTTGAGAAAATCACGTTTGGGCGAGATATCCGGCGACGCTTGGTTATCCGTTACGAGTCCGGCTTCCGACCTTGTGTGTTTCTCCATCCGGTGGTGACTCCTATCGAGCTCTGTAACGGTCTCGAATGACTCGACTCGGTTGTAGACGTGGCGTCGTTCTACTTGCATCCAGGTCGGGTTCGATGGCCCCGATTTGCTCCGGACCGGACCCAACCCGTCGGGCTCAAGCAAAAAAGGGTATCACCTAATACAGATAGTCCCTCGTTTATTAGAGAGTAATGATAATAAACGATATTGACCGGTGACGTGATGCCCGTGACGTATGGCCATACGCCAGGTGAAAAAGCCATCGAGTGCTCTGACCACGCCTGCTGCAGGCATTTAATGCTTCTCTTAATTATCTGTCGCTTCGTGTCTGTGGCTTCGCGATTCGTGCCACCGCTCATGGAAAAGTATAAACGACCTTCCCGGTTCAACATTTCCTATCTTTCTCAAATTCTGCGTTGGTTGTATTTTCTTTTCATCTCTTCGTAAAGCTTTAAGAAATGGCGAAAACTTCACAAAGTGTTCCTTCTAGACCAAAGCTCGGCCGCGAGCCCCGCTAGATCTGATGAACATGCACCAGAACCCCCATTGAAAGCATTCACACCGACTGGTTGCTCGTATCTGCCGACTTCCAGGTTGAAAACCCATCATCGGTCCCGGGCCGCGGCGAACCGGCATCGGAATATATTAGTCTAATCACTCCCGTTGCCTAGACCGGGTGAGGGCTGAATGTAGATGGGAAGGGAAAGACTGGTCGCCCTTCCGTACGAGTCGATTATGACTCACGTTGAAGGATATCTTAGTGTATATACATATCCCTTCACCTTAGGCCCTTAGAACCCATCATAGTGGAGTTCTGCCCGGCGGTACGAGGTACCTTAGGTCAGATCCACCCCTCGATGTGGCGGATCGTATATCTCTTTCGGTTTTTTGTTTGAGAAGTCGAGGGCGATTTCCCCTTTACCTCCGACCATCTTCTTCGACTATACAGCCCCGAATATTTCGAGGGGGATTAAATAAAACTGGCCCGCCGGGCTAGCAAACCCCCATTCTCCACATCGATGAAGACAAAGATCGAGGCTGGATGAGCAGGTTTGTCCGGATCAGGACGTCCGACCTGATTCCGGCCGATTGCATGCCATTTCCGAGAGGTGGAACCTCAAACGTAAGTATTTTCTCACTGTTCATCTTTTAGAGCGTGTTTTCCTCAACTTCCTGAAACCCCCTTTTTCTTGTGCAGCGGTGACCCAAACTCCAGCTGCCGTCAAGGATCTGGCCGGCTGGGTAAACATAGATAGTGGCCCAGCGGCCATATTCGGAGCGAAACTGAAGGAAATCTCCAAGGTCGGTGGGAGGCGAAAACCATGGTAAGCCTTCTTTTTGACCGGTAGCGCATTTTTTCCTGTATATCGGGAATCCATCATAACCCTCGTGTTTTGCAGGCTTGCCCAAGGAACGCGGAGATGAGGTCTTCAATACTATGCCCCCTTCCAGTTTCGGGAGAAAATAAAAGGCCTGGGGAGTCCGGTACGGACGAGCCTCAAAGGAAGATTAAGCGGACAAAAAGGGCCGCCGCAAAACCAAAAAGCCAAATCGTCTTGTCCTCCGAGGAAGAGGATGACAAAGAGGATGACGATGAGGACAGCCGGAACTCGTCCGCCACCGGTCCATTCGACCGGACCCTGAGCCGGTGGACCATCCAGTTTGAGGCTGCTCCCGGGACGTGAGGTTTGAGGATGCTAGTGACCCTCGCCCCTGCGCGGCATCCCGGGTACTGATCACCCGGTTACGTCCCCCCATCTTCCTCGACTTGGGGGCAGCTGCCGGACGACATCCATGAGGAGGGTACTTCGAGACCTTTTTTGACGGGGTACCTCCGCCACAACTTTCGGCTCGAAATCCCCGGAAAGACCTTCAGGCCGAATCAAGTGGGACTTCGGCCATCAACAAGCTTGTTGATAGGTTCCAGCTCCGAGCCTGGACCCGGACTGTAACAGGATAGTAACTTTTTGCTATCCCCAAAGACGTCCGGGCTCTGGACCCCCCGTCGGGGTTGCAAGCTATCTTCATCATCTGATGACGGAGGAAGACCGGGCTGCGACCGAGGCTGTAGATTGGACATGCCTTTTCAACGAAGCCCAGCAGGCGCAGCTCAAGGTATTTGCTTCTTCCTTATTTCTAATTTTCGCCTTGCGACCCATTACTGACTCTTTAGACTTTTCCTTTGCAGGCATCGGTGCTATATCCTCGATGTTCCTTCCGAATCAAGGACAAAATGGAGGCGGAGCGAGGGGGCGCCGGGTCCTTGAAGAGAAGCTGCTAGAAAGCCGGACCGGATTGGACCTTTTGAATAAGGAGCACGCGTCCTGTGCTATCCGGCTGGAGGAGCAAAGAATAGAGCTCGTTGTAAGCTAAGGGGGGTGCAAGCCGAGCTTAATCGGGTTAAGGCCGAGCTTGACGAGAGCAGAGCCGAACTTAATGAGAAACAAAGCCGAACTGGAAGCCCGGGTGCAACAGTTGGAGTCGGAGAAGACTTCCCTTCGGGAAAGGTTGCGGACTTGACGTTGGCCAATGAGGCTCGAGTCCTTGAATTGAGCTATGGACCAATCGATTTCGGGAAGCTTGAGGCTAAAGTTCTCAGGCCGAGGAGACTGCCAACGATATGGTGGCCCAATATAGGGCCGATGCTGATAGCGGCCAACCAAACAGTCAAGAATGTTAGCCGAATATGCGAAGTGTCAGGGCCCGGCTTGAAAGTCTTACTGAACCCAACGTCGCGGTTTTTGACTTGCATCGGACGTGCGCCAAAGCCGCGAAGCTGAGGACGCTTCGAGAAGGGACGTCCCCAAGAATTCGAGGATGGCTCCGATTTGACTCCGGGAATAGCTAGGCTTTGTTTTGTTTTTCCCCTTATGTAATTGCTCTGGTAGCGAGCTTTTTTATGCAACACTGCCCTTTGCCATTTATTGCTCTTTTTTCAATCTTGTTATTACTTTGCCTTTTATCTTTTTGGAACGATGGTAGTCCTTTTATTTTTTTCGAAATAGTCTCCGATGAATGTATTCGAACTCAGGTGAACTTCGACCTTTGGGTTTTCTCAAGGCAGTCCCCGAGTGAGTTGATTCGAGCTCGGTGAAGTCAACCTTAAGTTTCTCGAAGCAGTCCCCGAGTGAGTGGTTCGAGCTCTGGTGAAGTCCTTACCGTTAGGTTCTTCGAAGCAGTCCCGAGTGAGTGGTTCGAGCTCGGCACAATTTGACCTTAGGTTTTTATCGATTTTACGCCTTTTCTTAAGGTCTTACAGGTTCGAGTATACTTTCGCCTTTAGCGAAGGGTCCGACTGAATGATAAAGGGATTAACGAAGCTCGAGAGTCCAAAAGTTACGAGCCTCGGATACAGTTGTTGTGCGATATTTAGATGATCTACGTATCCTGAAGCGTAGCTCTATAAATCTACAAGTTCAGAGTAATAACCTAATTACCGTTTCCGGATTTTAGTATAAGTCAGGACTGATTGAAGCCGGATTGTTATTCTTTATTTTGAAGATTGCTTATAGAATACTTGGACCGCTTCCTCTGAGAGCTAGTAGGTTGTCAAAATGCTTACTCTGAACGGCCAGATTTCGATACGTCGACCTGCCGTGAGCTTTCAGTATTGATGATGACTGCTATCTGACAATACCTTATTCACGAGGTGGTTCAAGAGTCGTCAAGACTGCTATCTGAGTACTTAACGTGTGTAGCCTCATTGAGTTTATCCTAAGTCTTCAATGTGTCGTAGGAGGATCGATATGCGTCGAAGGAAGTTCTTATGTGTTCGAAATGAGCATCGAATTAGTGTACTGAGGATTGGTGTATCATCGTTCAGAGCGTCTAGGATGATCGATCCCTCGAGGACTTTGTGTCATGTGTCAGGAGTCTATTTCGAGGCTCGACTCAGTCCGAAAAATGTGCTCTTCGGTGAGTGTACGATATTGTTCATGCCTCGGAGTGCTTAGTAGGAAGTGCCTCGAGCGAGTTTATGTTCGAATGATGCCTCAGGTGGTTCTTAGTGTTCCGAATGTTGCACCTCGCGAGTGGTCTTATGCGTGATCGGAACTTGAAAGCATACCGAAGAGTCGAACAAAATCTTTTAGGTTCATGATGTGAATATCATCAGATAGTCTTTGCTATTGCAGTAATATTAATACATCATACTGATCCGAGCGATTAGGTCAGTTAGATTGGCTACAGTCTTCCGCGTATAAATGACCAGAATGATTGACCTCTTACATCTTATTCTTAAGTTAAACCTTGCCCAGAATTCATTCGGAAAGGCGAATATGTGAAATAAGGCAAATGATTTACTCTTGGATACCTTTATAAGTAGCACGATTGTTCTTGCTGCCTCGTTAAAAACCTTGCACGAAAAACCCGAGTTGGGACAAAAACGGTCCGAAGGAAAAAAAGAGTGAGCTCGGCTTTCAGTCTCTCCGATGTCCGAACTTATCTGTACGCGACCGATCATCTCGACCTTTAGCAGTAGTACTCTTCAAGTGCTATATTCCCCAGTTATGGGTAGTTCTTGTCCCATCCATCTTTCCTAACTTCACGAACCTTTTCCGGTTACCTTCAAAATGGTGTAAGGGCCTTCCCTTCGGTTTCCTAATTTCCCTTCGTTAGGGTCTCGAGTGTTGAGGGTGACCTTCTTAGTAACAAGTCCCCTATATTGAAGTGTCCAAGACGAGCCCTTCGGTTATAATATCTCCGATCCTTTTGTTCTGAGTTGCCATCCCTAACTAGTGCAGGCCTCTCTCCTTTCGTCAAAAGATCCAAGCTTGGTGCATTGCTCTTGGTTGGTAACCTCAGTTGCATCCGAATCTATGCGCTGGTCGCCCACCTCACTGGGGCAAGGCCGGCTCCGTAAAACCAAAAGAGAAAGGTATGCACCGTGTATAGTCCTTTCGGTTTCCGGTAGGCCCATAGGATTTCGGGCAGCATCTACTGCTCCATTTTCCTTTTGCGTACTTGTACCTTTTTCTTTAGGTGTCTGAACGATGTCTTGATTGGTGCGGACCTCAGTCCTGCCCGTTTCGGTGGGGATGGTACGGGTCTGACAATACCCTCTTGATCTTGTGGATCCTCGAAGAATCTTGATACCTGCCCAACGAACCTGTTTCCCATTGTCCACATACTATTTCGGAAGGCATCCCGAACCGACACACGATGCTGGTACCCAAGAGGAAGTCGATTACTTCTTTCCTTCGAACCTTTTCGTAAGCCTGCCGTTCAAAACCTTGAGAAAAGTAGTCAATAACTCAAAAGAATAAATGGAGCCTTAGCCTGAGCTCGAGGAAGCGGGCCCACCTGATGTCCATTCCCACTTCATGAAAGGCCATGGGAGATGACCGATATGGCAGCCAGCTCAGCAGGTTGAATGGATGAATGCGCATGCCTTATGAACTGTCGCATCTTCGTACAAATTCCCTTACGTCCCTGTCCATGTTGACCCAATGAGTATCCAGCTACGAATATTTTTCGGACCATACGCACCGCGGCGCCAGAATGTTGCCACATGACCCTTCGTGGATTTCGCCTCAATACTACTCTTGTCCGGGGCAAGGCATATGGCGAGTGGTCTCCGAAGGTTCTTTTATACTAAGGAACTCCGTCCCGGCCAAACAAAAACGGGCCCTTTTGTTTCTCAATCCCTTGATTTCTTTTGGTCCTTGGAGTTTTCCTGTTTTAGATAGTCCACATACTGTTCTCGCAGTCCAAGTATGGAGTTGATAGTGACCTCGGCGTCCCTTCTTCACTACGACGACCTCATTAGCTAGTACCCCTTATCGGAAATCGAGCTCTCGTCGTCCTCGGTTGAGATGTTGAGCGCCAGGTAGCGGAGCGGCATCGGCCTCAGCTATTTTGATCTCAAAGGTATCGTGGTTGGGAGATTCCATTCTTGAATTTGTCAGGTGCTTTTGGAGTTTTCACATACCGGTTGCAGTCAGGCTCTCTGGCCTCGAAGCGTTTTTGTTCTTCCTGGTTTAACCCTACAGAAAGAAGAGAATCGCACTTCGCATCGATCACTTCGGGCGCCGAGTCTGAGGCTAATTCTAACCTCACAAGCCTCATACTCGCTTCATTGTTATAACCTCCTCGTCCGTATAGTAACTGCCTAATGACGTCCCCGGTAGGATGGTTCTAGTATATCCCCAATCCCAGCCCTTTACGTTTCGAAAGCTCCGTCCGTGAACAATGTCCATACTCCGACGGAGTTCCCACTCAGCAGAGCTCTTTTTTCCGGCCAGGGGAATAAGGTCGGGTGAAGTCGGCGGATAAATCAGCCAATACTTGCGACTTAATCGAGGTTCGAGTCAATATCGGAATATCGTAACTCGCAACCCTATGCCACTTGGCCACCAGCCGACAATTGCGGGCTACTGCATGACATTTCTTAATGCGGTATTAGTCTAAACATTATGGGTGACTTTGGAAGTATGCTTCAATTCATTATGAGGCCTAATCAGCGGCGTAATCTGCCAATTTTTCTTAGTAGTGATACTCTTTCACGCTTCCCTTAGTGTCCTACTTACGTGATAAGATGGGAACTGGGTCCCGATTCTTGCCGCAACTAGGACCCACTGACGGGCTTACTTCCGGTGGTGGAGCGGGAGTCTTGCGGTCCGTCTGAGGTGTCGGGAGGGTAGACTTCTTGGTGATGGGGGGGTGGAGGGACTGTCTGTGTGGACTTCTCGATACAGGGCCAAGGTATAGGGTTATAGAGTCTCCGATTTTCGGAGTATGGCAACAAAGTGGATTTAAGAAAGTACCTTGAGTTCCCTCCAGGGCGTGCTGGGCATTCTGTCCCCACGTGAAATCATTCTTCTTCTTTAGAAGTTTGAAATAATTGAAGTGCGCTCCTATCCGAGGATAAGGGATATGAACGGCCTAGGAGGCAGCTATGCGCCCGGTGAGCCGTTGGAACTGGGCCTTTACGTTTCCGACATCTTTATGTCCTCTGATTGCCTTAATCTTATCCGGATTGATAGCTCGATTCCCTATTGACACATAAATTCCGGGAACTTCCGGATCCGACCCGAACGTTTTGCCATTTCTCCGGGTTTCAGGCTTCATGTTATAGTGCTTTAAATAAGGCAAAAGTCTCTCCTGCAAATTGGCTAAGTATGTTTCCTCTGACGCGCAGAGATTTAATCGAACGATAGGACTACTATCCAATATAAAGACATTCACATGGATTTTGCCCTAATTGATATTCTCGAACATCTGTTAACTAGGCGTTGGTAAGGTGGCCTCGCGCGTCTTGATAGACCCGAGGGCAGTCCGTTATATCTCATGCTGTTATAAGTTGCGAGTGTGCATACTTAGTGATTAAGACGTTTTTTTCCTGTCGTCCTTAACATCCGGATCTGATTATATGCCGGAATAGGCGTCGAGAAAACTTGAAAGCGTCGTCGTGGTCCGGCCGTAGGGCAGTCGATCCCATCTCGATCGATGTTAAGGCAAAGGGAAGGAATCCTTGGGGCAAGCTTTATTTTTAGATCTTTATAATCTATAGCACATTCTTAATTTAATTACGCCTTTGTTGGGTACTACAACTAGCGTTTGGCTAACCATTCTGGTATTTAACTTCCGGATGGACCCTATTTTATATAGCTTTAGTTACCTCCTCGTGGATGAAAGCTTGTTTGACCTCGGATTGGGGCCTCTCTTTAGTTTTGACTGGCCGGAATTTTGGTCTGTGCTCAACTGTGAGTCGTGACCTTCAGGGTATCCTGTCATAATCCAAATGGGACCAAGCAAACACATCCTCGTTAGCAGTAAGAAAAGAAAGCAAGATTTTCCTGATGCTCGGGTAGTTTAAACCCGGCCCAGGTTACCTTTCGTCTGGCGCACTGGAACAAATAGGGATCTGTTTCCAGCTCATTCGACTGTTGATTTGGTGCATCGGACTCATCCGAGTTACAAAGACGGGGAAGAAAGAGGTCTTCCCCGAAGGTAGAAGTTCCTGTTCAGCCTCTTTTCCAGAGCTTACACTTTGACGTGCTATTTTTGCCTTGGACACCGTCATTCTACCGCGAACATGCTCTCTTCGCGCATTGGCTCCCCCAGTACACAGTGATGACCCCTCGGCAGATGGGAATGTTCAGCATTGTGCACCGCGTGGAGTACGACCCCGAATGTCGGTGTAGCCAATGGTCTTCGAGCGAGGGGCGTTGTACTCATAACGCACTAATAACACAGAACTTGGTCGCTTTCATAGACTCCGCCCACGTCGATATAGCAAGAGTTATTTCCCTCGTGTTGTCTCTGTAGCCATATTAAATCCATTTCAATACATTCTCCTTCAGAAATTATCTGCCTGTCAGTCCCAACTGTTCGCACGCCTCCATACCGAATTATGTTAGCCGGTGCTTCCGGGAATCTGACCAAAGACACCTATGACTTTAGTGTCTCGACCATCATGTGATATTACAAAAGCGTCGTTATGGGGGTTGTGCTGGCCAGTCGATTTCCTCCGTTCGTAAAACACAGTGTTTCCCTCTGGTGGCATAAACCCTGATCCGCTTCTCTTGTGGATCGATATCTGGTACGATTTCAGTATGGTACTTGAAGTCGTCTTCCCCTCCAATTATCATAGTTTATGGTGTGCCGGGTTCCGTTCCTATCGGCTGGTCGATTCTCGATGTTTCGTATAGAATTTTGGACGATCACTGAGAAAATCTCAAGGTAACCTTCATCGAGCAACCCGGGCAGACTTCTCGCAGTTGCCTACAATCTTCAGGTTCTGTGGGCCATGTGTGTTGTGGTACATTACATATTAACTTGGATCCCTTCCTCGAGCGGATGCGACTGTACGGGTTTGGGACCATCGGCTTCTTTGACTACGCGTCCGATTGCCCGACTACCAGGCAAGCGCGAATCGACAACTGAAATTATATCATCAGGTCTAATACGGGTGCCTCCTGTCTATCGAACGGCTTTCCGAGGTGGCCTTCGTACGGTCTTCTGTCCTCTCATAACCGCGATCGTTCCTCGTAAATTAGGCCTCCTGTCATCCTGATCGGCCGATATCTTTCCTTGTTCGGTCTTGAACTCTTTGTAGTTTTCCTCGAGGTCGATCGAATTCGCTATGTGTGGATGGCGAAATCCGAACTCGACTCCCAGTGGTCCGTCCTCTACCCTTACTTCGATTGGTAACCGAGTTATGGATTGTCTGCCCACCGTAACTGACAGACTCGATCAAGGCTTTGTTAATGCCTGGATGGCGGGCTGAGCTATCGGCGTTCAATCCTTGAGTGAAGGCTTGTACTTGCCCAGTCATCCGTGACTGGGGGAAGATCCATCCTCTCCATTTGAAATCGAGACACGATAATTCCCGAAGTGTCTCGTTTTATGCGCTGTCGGACCTATGAATAGGTCCGATTTCCTTTTTCTACCCTGATCGCCCCGGCGTGGCTTTCACGAAGGCAGTCGGCTTAACATGGCGAACGAATCGATGGAAATTTTGGCGATAAGTTAATGATACCACGTCAATGCCCCTTGGACAAGGTTTCTCCGAACTTTTTCAACAAAACTGACTCCGATTTGCATCATCTTCAGATAGTTTCCCCTTAATCGTGCGCATGTGTATGCTTCAACATCTCGTTTGGGTCCGAGTCCCATTATACTTCGGATAATCGGGCATTCTAAATTTCTTAGGGATAGGTTTGGGCGGCACTGGGAATGGGAACGGTTTTTGTACAAACTTTGCTCAAGGCCCTTCAGGACCGGAGTGCA
>NW_017670704.1:259408-389759 GCF_001879085.1 Nicotiana attenuata | reverse complement strand
AATAGAGAAGAAAAATCAATACAAGGATTTAACGAGGTTTGGCTAAGCCTAATCCTCAGGACAGAAGCAGATCGAGTTTTCCACTATGAATGAGAAGAAAAATAAATCTATAGGATCCCCAACTACAACCCATATATATAGATCCCAAATAGTCCCAAACCTATAAGAGAAAAGTTTCCCAATTTGACAAGTACTATAGGTTTTCCTAAACATATAGGGATTATGAGTTTCCTAAAAATACAAGGAAATAATTCAAGCCACAAAATAACACTATTAACTCATAAGTGGGGGCTTCATAAAGAGTAAAACCCTAATTGAGAAGGTAAAGAAAGTGGACCCTCTCTCTAAAAATTCTACTCTCTCAACGGTAACCTCAATGGTTACAGAGTATCCACCCCAAATGGATACTTCACCGGCCGGCCAACCGGCGCCCATCACCCAGCCAAAAGACCCACCCATAGAAATAAGGCCACCAACGATCCTTCAACCTGACCCAAAAACCTCATTCTCCAATGTTCTAATCGGAACCACAAGCAACTGCAACGCAATCAACACCACCACTGTGGTGGCAAGGCAAATGACTCACAACGCGAAACCTGCTGTCATCTTGAAAGCTTCAGACTACTATGGTGTAATGGCTGAGAAATGCAAATGGACTTTGGTCGGTAAATTCACCATGGGCAGACCCAAGATAGAAACAATTAGGGCAAAATTCATTGAACAAATTCCCCTGAAAGGAAAGGTAAGAATTGGGGCTTATGACTATAGGCATGTTTTCATTGAATTTAAAATGAATCTGACTTCAATACTGCTTACTTCCAACGATTTATGGGAATTTCTGGAGCCCTAATGAGAATGTTCAAATGGTCCCCTGACTTTGACCCCAACGAGGAAACCTCCTTGGCTCCAATTTGGGTTCTATTACCAGAACTCCCCTTCCATATGTTTAAATGGGAATACCTAAAGCAAGTGTTAGAACAAATTGGTACTCCAATGAAAGAGGACATTACGACCATTGCAAGAACCAGACCACACATGGCCAAAGTCAGAGTAGAGGTCGATCTGATGAAAGCACTCCCAGATTCGGTGTTCGTTGGCATTAAAGGCGATACAACAGGCTTGAAGGGTAGAGATCAAAAACTAGAATATGAGGGCGTCCCAGCATTCTGTAAGACTTGTAAACTACAAGGACACGATTACGAGAGATGCAAGGTCGAGGCAAGAAAGAGAGAACAAGCCAGAGCTAACCAAGCTACTGAAAATGCTAAGAAAAAACAAGACCAAGCAAGAACTAATATAGTTGGAGAAACAGGAAATAAGGCTACTGAGGGGGCATAGAATCGTACTGAAAATTAAAAGGACGATGGTTTCATACAAGTTAGAAACAAGAGGAACAGGAAAAAGAAGGCCTTCCAGGCAAAAAGCTCAAATGTCAACAATAATGAGGCCAAAAAAGCTGATTTGAATCAGCTACATCCCCCTCACGATCAGACAACTATTAACAACACTGATAACAAAGCAGCTGAACCTGCCAAAAACGACACTGAAACAAAAAATGAAGAAACTAATGTTACACAAGGAAAAGGTGCCAATCCAAACAAGAACAGCAGCAAAAACAAGAGAAAAAAGACTAAAAAGTCGACTACCCAATGCCTAAAAGTCAAGAACAGACTTTGGATCAAACAAAAGCCAAATCAAATAGAAGAGAAAATCATAGAAGCGGTACAAAAAGAAGGAAAAATCACCAAGGAAAATGAAATAAAAGAGAATATAAAATGCAAGGACCAACTGGTTGAGGCTCAACAGAAAGGAAAAGCAAAAGAACATGAGGAGCAGTAGCTCTAGCTCAAACAATCAGATGATGTCTCCAGTCACTGCGGACACGGCTTGTATTCAAAACAAAGGAGGAAATATTGTTATTGATCTGGAACACTTGAACATATTCCAGGGGAACTGAACAACAAACATGGCCTAGATATAGACAATAATTCTATCTATGAATCAGGAGAGGACATTAATAGTAACCAATCTCACGAGGCCTCCACAGATGATGAAATTGCTAATAGTTCTATAGGAGGAAGTGAGGATGATTAAGAGCAGGTCGCGGACAGTCTAGTTGAAGCTTTTGCTCCAGCACCAAAGCATATTAATGATACCGTGGAAAAAGAAATAGAGGAGGTGATTCAAAAACATGGCCTCTCACCAAGACGGAACAAAAGAAGAAACCACAAAGGCATAGGAGGCAACCCCAAAACCTCAACTACCTTCCAAACACAAGGCAACCTACAAACCCCCAACCTTTCCTAATGATTAACATCATTAACTGGAATATTAGGGGCATGGTACCCAAGGGTGTAAGTGAAGATTAGCAAAACTAATCAGACTTCATAAGGCTCACATGGTCATTCTCCAGGAACCTTTCCTATCTTCTGAAAAATTAGAAGAATATAAAAGGTACTTTGGCTTTGATCAAGTTGTCTCCAATAGATGTAGCAAACTATGGTGCTTCTGGAACAATGATCTGGAGTGTGATGTCATCGACAACGGCAGACAACAAATTACTCTCAGGATTAAGGGAGAGGATCAAGTATACTAGATCACAGCAGTTTATGCTAGGAACTGTGTAGTGAAAAGAAGAAAGTTGTGGACTAAATTGAGGAACATGAGCAGCAGAATCAATGGCTCATGGTCTATCCTTGGTGACTTCAACACTATTATGGCTCCAGAGGAAAAGAAGGGTGGTACCCCGCACACTCTAAACAAAAGTGTTGATTTCATTACATGCATGGATGACTGTGGAATGTCAGATCTTAGCTTTACAGGGAATCCTTTTACATGGTGTAATGGCAGCAGGGGGAGGAAAAGAATCAGCACAAGATTAGATAGGGTTCTTATAAATGAAGAGTGGGCAGAGAACTTTCAAACAAATAGAGTTGACCACCATGCCAAATCAGGGTCGGATCATAGTCTCATCACCTTTAAATTTGGTAATGAGAACCATGAAGTAATCAAATACTTCAGGTTCCTTAATTTCTGGACTAAGCAGAACGACTACAATTCCTTAATTGAAAGGATCTGGAACAAGGAGGTCCAGGGAAACGACCAATGGATCCTTCAACAGAAATTAAAAGCAGTAGCTAGGGGCCTCAGCAAATGGTCCAAGGATTCTATTGGTGATGTCTTCACTTCAGTCAAACAATCTGAGCTGGAAATGTGTAGGCTAGAGCAGCAATATGAGACTCATAACACAGATGCCAATAGACAGAACCTATACAAGGCCCAAGCAGAATATACTAGATTGCTAAAGATGCAAGAATCCATTCTCAAGCAAAAATCCAGAATCAAATGGGCTGAAGAAGGTGACTCTAACTCCAAATATTTTCATAGTATGATCAAGGAGAAAAAGAGGAGAGCACATATCCATAGAATCAAGGATAATCATGGAACATGGATTGAAGGCAATGAAGCTATTGCAAATGCTGTTATTGATCACTTCAGCAATCTGTTCACTCACACCCAAAGTGACAACAATCTGTCCATTATGGAATGTATTCAACCGATGGTCACAGAGGAGGACAACCATCTCATGAACCAGATTCCTCAAGAAGAAGAGATTAGAAATGCAGTGTTCTCTATAGACCCCAACAGCTCTGCAGGCCTGGATGGCTTTAATGGTCACTTTTACCAAGCTTCATGGGACACTATTAAAAGGGAGGTTTGCAAGTTTGTTCAAAATTGCTTTAATGGCTATAATCTTTCCAGATACTATACTCATACTAATCCGGTCCTCATTCCTAAAGTGCCCTCCCCTTCATCTTTATCTCAACGAAGGCCTATAAGTCTTTGTAATGTGTCAAACAAGATTATATCCAAAATTATCAGTATTAGGATAGCTAAAATCCTTCCTAATCTAATTTCTGATAATCAATCAGGTTTTGTTAAAGGTAGACTAATCACCGAAAACATCCTTCTTGCTCAGGAACTTGTTCATGGTATCAAGAAGAACAATCAAGGGGGAAACATTGTCATTAAGCTTGACATGCCCAAAGCTTAGGACAAACTCTCTTGGAATTTCCTCACGGTTGTGCTAAGAAGAATGAACTTCTCTGAAATTATCATAGATACCATCTATAGACTGATATCGGAGAACTGGTATTCCATTTTAATAAATGGAACAAGACATGGATTCTTCAAGTCAACAAGAGGACTGAAACAGGGAGACCCTCTTTCCCCTTCTCTATTTATTATAGCGGCTGAGGCTTTATCTAGGGCCCTTAACAGACTCAATGAGAACAACCAATTCATCGGCTTCTCTATGAATCCTAAAGGACCCAAGATAAACCACCTAAGTTATGCTGACGATCTAATTCTTTTTTGTTCTGGTGACAGGAAATCTATAAAGTTGCTAATGGAAATCCTTGAGGACTACCAGGATACATCAGGCCAAGAGATCAACAAAGAAAAAAGTTTTTTCCTAAAAAACAACCATGGAATTGCCAGAAACAATAAAAGAACCATTAGAAGACTACGAAAATGGACAAGCTTTAAGCACATGCAATTCCCCTTTACATATCTTGGGTGCCCTATGTGCATAGGCAGAAAGAGGATTTGCTACTTCGCAGACCTGGCCACAAAAGTGCTAAACAAAGCGGGAGGCTGGCAAGGGAAACTCCTATCATTCGGCGGTAAAGCTATTATCATCAAGAACATCCTTCAGTCCCAAACCTTATATCTGCTGTCAGCTATGGTACCTCCTAAGTCCATTATCAAGCAGATTGAAATGTACCTCGCAAATTTCTTCTGGGGAGAGAAAGAAGGTAAAATGAGTTATCACTGGTGCTCTTGGGACAACATGAGCTATCCTACTGATGAGGGAGGTGTTGGATTCAAAAATCTCCAAGATATATGCAACTCACTCGCAGCAAAAAGATGGTGGAGATTCAGGGTGGAAAACAATTTACGGACTAAATTTCTTCGAGCCAAATACTGTCAAAGATCCAATCCAATCTCTAAAAATCTGGATCCTAAATACCCCAATTCACGGAGGAGCCTAATGGAGACAAGAGATAAAGTGGAAGATTACATTCAGTGGAAGATCAACAAGGGTAATAGCCTATTTTGGTGGGATAGGTGGCTACCATCAGGGAACATCAAAACAATAGCCAAACCCCCCCCCCCCCCCCACAAAACCAGGAAACACCAAGATCAAGGATTTCCTCAATAACCAAGGATGGAACTTGGAGCTTCTTCAAGAAGTTGTGCCTCAGAGAGTTGTTTATAAAATCGAGCAAACCAAGATTGGTTACAACGATATTCTCGACCAAGCAGTATGGACCCCCAATCCCCAAGGATCCTTTTCTTGTTCTTCCGCCTACCAGCTTCTAAGGAAAAGAAAGGATCCCTCTCCTCTCTTGGCCAAAATCTGGAATAAACATCTGCCTTTCAAAATCTCCTTTACTACATGGAGAATTCTGAAAGGCAGGCTACCCCTGGGTAACATAGTGCTGAAGTTTGGAACTAACAGTATATCTAGTTGTTGTTGTTGCAGGGTGCCAGAAGAAGAAAACATGAACCATGTCTTCGCAACTAGAAATACAGCAAAGAAGGTATGGAACACTATGTCCACTCCACTAGGATTTCGGACCACGTGAAGGAATATACCATGCATCATAACTCAATGGTGGAGTAGACACCCAAAAACCAATGATCATAAGTTTCTACTGCAAATCACTCGAACCATAATATGCTGGGAAATATGGAAGGCCAGATGCGGTAAGAAATATGGTAAGAAGACTATTTCTATTTTTAGAATATGTCAACAAGTTCTTTTTCAGGTAAAAGTTTCCATGGGCCAAAAATACAGCCAGATGGATTGGAATTGGACATGGAACAATGTATGCAAGGTGGCAGAGGATTACAAGATTCAACTGAAGAGTATTATGGTTCTTTGGGAGCCCCCGTGACAGTAACCAATGGAAAATAAACACAGATGGAAGTTTCTGCGCAAACGCAGGCAAAGCAGGCATTTGGGGTGTTGTTAGGAAGAGAAATGGTCATGGCTTTCTCCGCACCAGTATATTTCTTGGCTAACAATTACTCTGAAGTACAAGCGGCCTTGTTTGCTATTCTCTGGTGTTGTGATCACAACTGTCGAGACCTAATACTGGAATTAGACTCTCTCCTGGTTGTTAACATGATCCAAGAGAAATACGATACCCCATGGAGACTAAAAGAGGGAGTCACACTTATTCAGCAAAAGGTGCAACATCATGGCATCAAGATAAAACATTGCTACAGGGAAGGAAATGAAGTCGCTGACGCTTTGGCCAAACATGCTGCTACTCTCACGCAACAGGCCATCTTCCTCAATGAAACTGAAATGCCTGCTGAGGCCAGAAATGCAATGACTATGGATAGAAGGCGGATTCCGAATTTCAGAATTAGACCAAAGAAGCACTCAGGATGAATATTTGATCCTCCTTAACTGATAAGGAAAGAGCTAATGTTGTACCAAACCATATCATGTTATAGTAGCTCTTTTATAATTTATAGGCCTAGCCATTTTAGTTTTTCTAGATCAGTGTGACTATATGAGGTTTTGGCCTTTGTCCCCCTCCTTGTACTATTTTACTAATGAATAAACAGGGTAGGGGTCTATGCCAAACCCCCAACACCACAGGAGATGAAAACCTGGGTGGATGGTTTAATTAAAAAAAAAAGTCATGACTACTAAGAATAGAAATACCACGCTGGAAAAAAAGGTACATCATCTATTTAAAACATATAAAATAAGTGTACAAGACCTTAAGCTACCACGTACAATCTTGCACCTCGCATTTGGAACGTTGATAGTTAGATTTCCTACTGCTTGCTCACAATCCTTCTCCAATTTGTATCTGTACACAAGGTACAAAAGTGTAGTACACCAATATAGGTACTCGGTAAGTATCATCGACGGTGCCTAACGAAGTAATGACTAGGGTTTATCGAAAAAATTACTTTAAAAACTTGTGCAGATATTATATCTAATAGTAATAAAAAATTTAAAAAAATATAATAAGATATGCATGGTAAAAGCGTATAACAATATGCACAAAAAGGATCATATGACGTGATGCATGCTATCTCAGATAAATAAGTTCAATGCATATATTAATGTATTAAAATAACATATATAATCGTATGCACAATTCAACATTTATATAAATACAACCACTAAAGCCTTTAGATTTTTGCGCATGATAAAGACTCAAATATGGATAGGCAAGCCCTAACTGATACCTCAAACAGGAACGTGAATTCACATGTCCTAACTGATACCTCAAATAGAGATTGAATTCACACACGTTAATTGATACCTCAAACGTGAACATGAATTCACACGCCCTAAACTGATACCTCAAATAAGAAATAAATTCACACGTCCTAAATGATACCATAAAAGAGGAATGTGAATCCGTACTCCCTAACTGCTTACGGATATAAATCCACATGTCTCCATAAGCATCTCAATCAGGTAATGAGAACAAACATATGCTATCAAATACATATACATAGTGAATAGTATGACTACAACAGTCCAATCATTAAAAAAAACAAGTACATGAAGTTTATAGTATTAAACTATGCGAAGTATACCTATAACATTATACTAATATGAATATGATGCTCAAGTATTCATACAATAATTAAAATAGGCAAAACACACAAGTATAAGCATGTATCCGTAATATGAAAACATGATGTCCGAATATATGCTCATTAACTCGCATATATATATTACCCATATATACATAGTATATAGCAAACAAGTCAATTTGAAAAAGATTAATTCCGTCAGTGAAGTAAAGTCTTAACTTACCTTGTCCTAGCTGTCCTTAGCCTTCGAGATTTATTTTTTCTCACTCCAAATTCACCAATTGACCTCGATCTAGTCAAAAGTATTCTCAACGAGGTTAAATAACATGAATCACTTCCACAATTTGAAGATAAGCCAAATTTAAAGTCAACCGAAAAGTCAAACCCGAGTTACATGGTTAAACTCCAAAATAAAAGTCAAATTTCGTTTATTCATAACTTCACGAGTTCATATATATGCTTATATTTTCATTTAGACATTTAAATTGCTATTCAGTTAATCTTAGGTTTACATTCCATCCATATTTTTAAGGTAAAATTAATGATAAATTCATGATATAAGCATAGATTCAAGTTAGAATCACTTACGACAATCTTATAGATATTAACCTTGCTTAAAATTAAGTTCCCACAAAAATGATTAAAAAAAACAATAGGCCTAAATCACGAAAATACAACTATATATAGAAGACAAAAGCTGAAGTTGGGTGCCATAATTGAAGCCTTGCATCGCAAATTGCTCCTGGGCAGGTGACGTAGCTGGCGTGGTGCGCCCACCCTCGCGCGTGAGTGTGGCTGCAATTCCGGGCATGGCACGACACCAGAACTTGACCTACAATATTTTCCAATTTACGTTTGATGCGCTGAAATTCACTCGAGCCCCCTCCCTTCCCCCACCCCTAAAGACCCCTCTAAATCATCCCGACAAATTCAAAAATATTATATGAACCTATCTACAGCCTAAAAATATGAAATAAAGCATGAATACTAAAAATGAGGGATACAATTAATTATAGAAAATTATAACTTCAAATCTGCATACCATATTGTCAAATCAACCCCCAGTCCTTTAGGTTCCAAACCAATCACATATCTGCAAGTCAAAAAAATATTCGTATGAATTTATAGGAAGTATCAAAACATGAAATGGTATAAAATAACTCAAAACAACGAGTTGGATCGTTGCGATTTGTCTTTTTGTTATTCAATTTTAATATACTAGTTATAGATTTACTTCCTATTTTTCAGAATAAAACTCTTAATATGTAAAATGAAAGTTTTATTCATAACTTATATTTTGTATAAAATTTTCATAGTGTAAGGGGGGTTAAAATATGATTTTAAAATATTGACAGTTGCTTCACACTGTAGGTGTCACGATCCCAATTTTTCTCTGTAAGATGTTTGATGGCACCTAGTCTCTACGACTAGGTAAGCCTAATATTGATAACAATTAAACATATGTAATAAATAAAATACTTAAAACCAATTTGATAAACTCATATAACGTCTGAAAAGCAAAATCTCAACCATACAATCACCAAGAACTATGAAACAGAGTCATAAGCACTATTGAATAAACTAAAATATCTAATACATAACTGTTTAAAAGAAAATGCAACAGTAAATGAGAATAAGGGAAGGTGACTCCGAGGCCTGCAGACGCCGAGCAGGCATACCTTGAAGTCTCCGATAAAGGATGCTAGTAGGAAATATCTAACGATCGGCACGAGCAGACGTACCTAGATCTACACAAAAATGTGCAGAAGCGTAGTATGAGTACACCATAACGGTACCCAGTAAGTATCAAGCTTAAACTCAGTATATTAGTGACGAGGCCAGATCAAGACACCTACTAGGATATAAATAAATAGTATAAAAATGGAGTACACACATGTAATGGAAAGTGAGGAAAAAACTGATACAAAACAAGACAATAATATGAACTAATACCAGAAGCTAAATATGGAAATAACATGAAAGAAGCAACTATAGAGGGCTAAAATGATCATGTACGGACAACGACTTCTAGAATAATAGAGAATGAAACAACAAGAAATATTCCCACCAAAACACTTTACAACACGAAATAAATATCAAGAATCACAACGAGGTACCACCTTGTGTATATTGAAATCAAACCGAGGTACCGCCTCATAAAATCAAGAATCACAATCGAGGTACCGCCTCGTATTCTCATTACCCAATTTCAATTACAATCTTTCCTTATACCACCGCGTGAGCTTTATATTTGAAATAGGATTTGAATACAGTTTTTTCGAAATAGCTGCATGCACTTTAGCCCACCTTATGACGCCGCGTGGCTTAACGTAGTTCCCCTACAAACAACACTAACATATGTCCCACTTTATACCGCCGCATGCACATTAACCCTAAACCTTATAACTCCACATGCGCGTCAATATCACATCACTATAACAATTCGCACCACAAGTGCCCATATCACAACTTTCCAACAACAACAACAATACCAATATTTTCACAACAATAGCCTATGGCTCCACCACAGCGTATACAGAAATATCAACAACAACAACAATGAATATAAAATGCTCAATAAGATAGATGTCTCAACAATAACTAACTTTGCCTCAACGTGTTAACGACTTTCACAACTTCAACACCAATTAACTCAATAATGATAGGAATAATGTATAACCACGTTATTAGATAAGGCTAACTCACAATAAAAAGATAAGAATTAGCAATGAGTTTCAAATAATGGAGATCAATAAGAAAAGGCATAACATGAACAATTACTTCAAGTAAATGATAACCAATAAGAAAAGAGATAACACGATCAACAACTTCAAATAATGGTAATTAACGATGAAGAGATAGCATGTAACAATAAAAGAGAACAACAAGTTCAACTAAAGCATGAGAGCAAATGATCAATTTGGAGGTAAAACAAGTATTAACAAAATCATTTAATGCATGTAAGGATAGACTAACAGAAGTACGAATATATTGACTAAGAGAATTAGAACATGATATGAAATTCAATTAAAGCATGGAAATAGTATAAGTAGCCTAACCGGTCAAATACCACGTACAACCCATGTACCACTCATCACCTTGCGTATACGGATTTTACTTAGCACAATTGAATCAAACAATGCCAATCCTAAGAGGTAATTCCCCTACATGAAGTTAGGCAAGACACTTACCTCAACTAGGCCAATTCAACACTCGGAAATAGCTTTTCCCTTAAAATCCGCCTCCACACGGCTCAAATCTAACCAAAATCAACTCTATATCATCAAACAATGCTAGAAAATTCAATTGCACTAGATATAGTTAAGATCTTTACATTTTCCCAAAAAGTCAACAAATGTCAACCAGGGGTTCCGGTCAAAACCCGGGTCCAATGGTAGATTCCGTCTACCATGACCCCACGAGTTCATATATGTGATTAGTTACAAAATCTCAGTCCAAATGGACTCTCAAAACTCAATGTCTTATTTTTCAAAAACTTGACAAAGTTTCACAAATTTTCACTTTGATTCACATGATGTTGATGTTAAAATCTCAGATATGTTGATGGAACATGATTAGAAATAGATAAGAATCATTTACCCAGGGTTTGAAGGTGAAAATTCCCTCTCCAAATCGCCTCCTACCGAGTGTAGTGTTCGAAAAAAGAGAGAATAAGAGATAGAATCCCGACTTTCAGCCCTTATGTTCAGCTGCAGTTACAACAATTGCGATATGGGTTCACAATTGCGAACCCTCGCAAATGCTGCACTGAAGGCTTGGGAAGCTCTTCGCAATTGCGAATATGGGATCGCATTTGCAATCTCTGCTGCCATCATAAAAGCGACATTTTTGTCGCAAATATGAACTACCCAATTTCCAGACTACTTCGCAATTGCGAGCCTGGTATCGCAATTGCGACACCTGAGGGCCCTCTGCTAAGCTCGCAAATGTGACCCTGGTGTTCGCAATTGCGACACCAGAGTACCAGACACCAGATTTCTTGCAATTTCAGTCCAAAACTCATCCAAGCACTCAGGGATGCAAAACAAACATCCACATAAGTAAAAAACATCATACAAACTCGCTTGTATGATCAAAATAAAAAAATAGCATCTAAAACTCTGAATGGAACTATAAATCGCATGAATTTCAAGGAAATTTTCAAGAACTTATAGAATTACAACTAAGCGTTCGATTCCTATCAAATCAACTCCAAACGACACCAAATTTTGCAGGGAAGTTCTAAATATCGTAACGGACCTATTCCAAGTCAAAAAATCAAATTTTGAACTCAATAGCTAAAAGTCAACTACGGTCAAACTTTTCAACTTTAAATTGCCAAATTTTGGCAAATCACCATAAATCAACCTACAGACTTCCAAAATCAATTCCGGGCATTTGCTTAAGTCTGAAACATGATACGAAGCTATCGGAGCCATAAAAACATAGTTTCGGGGTCGTTTTCACAAAAGTCAAACTTTGGTCAACATTTTCTAATTTAAACTTCTAATTCAAGAATCAAGGGTCCAAAGAAACCCGAAAGCCTCCCGGAACAAAACTAACCTACCCCGCAAGCCATAAAATTATAATCACACATGTGTGCAGCAATAAAAGGGGTAACGGGATGCAATCACACAAAACGGCCGATCGGATCGTTACATTCTCCCCCTCTTAAAATAAATGTTCGTCCTCGAACGTGCATAAGGACATACCTGAAGTGGTGAATAGATGAGGATAACGACTGCGCATGTCATGCTCAGTCTCCCAGGCCGCCTCCTTGACTGGATGACCCCTCCATTGAACCTTTATTGAAGCAATATCCTTTGATCTCAACTTCTGGACCTGTCGGTCCAAGATAGGCACAGGCTCCTCAATATGAGTCAAATCCTCATCCAATTGGATTGTGTTGAAGTCTAGAGCATGAGACGGATCACCATAATACATCCGTAGCATAGAGACATGGAAAACCGGATGAACCGCAGATAAATTAGGTGGCGAAGCAAGCTTGTAGGCAAACTAGAAAACAACATTGTCTCCCATATATAGCCTCATACGGAGCCATCTGAATACTCAACTGGTAGCTGTTGTTGTAGGCAAACTCCACAAGTGGAAAGAACTGATCCCAAGCACCCCTAAAATCCATAACACAGGTGCAGAGCATATCCTCCAGTATACGTATAGTGCGTTCGGACTGTCCATCCGTCGGAGGGTAAAATGATGTACTCAACTCAACCCGTGTACCCAGCAGCCTTCCAGAAATGTGATGTGAACTGCGTACCCCGATCAGAGATGATGGATCCGGTACGCCTTGAAGTCAAAAAATCTTACGGATATAAATTTGTGCCAACTGGTCTGAAGAATAGGTAGTCACTACTAGAATGAAATGAGCCGACTTGGTTAACCTTTCTGTGAGCATGTGATTTTTGCCCTAAGCAGTAATTCCCAAATTTCAAGCAAAATAATTTTTTTTTTTTCTAATGTTTTATAATTTTGTGTGAATTTTGTGGCATTCTTTGGTAATTATTACATTCATTTTATGCATTTAATCCATAAAAAATACCAAAAATATGCATTAGCATTTAGGGATTTAATTTCACAATTTTAGTATTAATTAGTCTTAGAATAAATACAAAGAAATTGCAAGAAAGTAGTCTTTTGCATTACTGGTTTTTGCATAGAGTTACAAGCAAATTTTAGGAATTAAAATAGCTTAATTAGGTCTTTGCTTTGTTTAGGCATTTTATAAAAAATCAGAAAAATAAACAAATACAAAAATACAAAAAAAAAATGTAAAGCAAAATAAGGAAAAAATACAAATTGCCCGGATTGGGCTGTTTGTATTAGTCCAAAAGGAAAACCCTCCCTTGCCCACATACCAAACCCAGGCCCAATACACCACCCGGTCCAGTCCCTCCCATAACAAAACGACGTCGTTTTGACGTCGTTTAATCACAACCGTTCATCTCCCCATATCCGACGGCCATGATTAGTCCCCAAGATCAAATATAACTGTCCGAAATTTTATACAAAAATCAAAACAATATCTCTTCTTCCTCGTACCAACCCACCCCTGTAACGCCGGTCACCGTCTCCGCCATAAGCCACCGTACCCCACCGTCCCACCACCGTCCCGCCGCCGGCCGGAAATCGCCGCCGCCGGCGGCGAAGCTCCAATGACCACCAAAAATACACCACAGATTCATCTTCCTCTCCTCTTTCCAACCCCCATAATATCATCTTCCAATTCCTAGCCAAACTTCTCGAATATTGAATCAAAAGTTCCGGCCAAAACACAACTTTATCCAAACCGGCCCAAATTCACACCCCATAGTCCCCATGGCTTCCTCATCGTTAACCCCCAACCAAAATCGTTCAAATCTTACTGGAATTCCCCCAATTTTAGATCTTAAAAAACTGGCAAAACCCTAGATAAAACCTTTGAGATTTCTGACCGTAACTTCCTCAATCATGTGGATTCTTATGAAAATACATGGTTGGGGATGTTACGTGTCAAGAATCCTCAAGGATTCAAGCAACAAAGTTGTCCGAGCCCTTAATCCGATTAGGTATGTTTTCTTTCTTCTGATCCTTATTCTTGTGTTCTAGTGATTCTAATAGCATTGTATTAGCAGTAGTTTGATTTGGTTGTGTTTTATTTCAATCTTGGTTTAGCTATTGTTCCAAATCTGTTCGAACACTGTCTGGTTAATGGCAGTGGTGATGTTAGTTCCAATTTAAATTGATAATTGTTTCTTAATTCAATATTCAGGATAATTGAATGGTTATAGCTGATTTAGGTTAGATGAAATTAACATAGTCAATATTAAGTTAAATTAAAAGGGGCTTGGGTAGTCTAGCAATTTCAGAAGGCTTAAAGGGTAGTTTGGACATGGGAAAAGGGTACTTTCAGCAGGTTTGGTAGTTTTTGAAAAGGGGTAAGGGTAGAGTAGGGATTGTAATAGGCATAGAACCTTCTAGGAGGGACCATAGTGTAAGTTCTAATAAACTTAAGTTAGTTGCTTGTGTAACAAGTCAGAAANAAGCCTTAGATTTTGCCTATAAAAGGCACACACATTGCCTTGTTTAAGAAGTTTTGGGAGCTCCCTGAAAATTTCCCAAAACCTTCCAGTTCCAAATTTCCCCCAAATATATATTTCTGCAAGTTTAAGATCCGAAATTTGAACTTCAGATTCAAATACAGCAAAAACTCAACAAACATACTATTTTATTGTGACTTTGGGCCTGTTCAAGTTATGTCCAGTTGGTTTATTGATTGCTTTGGTCTTGAACTATTTCCTGGGTTGATTTCAAGCTAGATTTATCTGCTCAATCAGATTTTGGATCTGTTTAGTTGGTTCTTCATTGCTGGATGTTAAACTTACTTGTTGTGATACTGCTGACTTGAACTGCTGCTGATCCTTCTTCTCTGGTTATATTTCCATCTCCAGGTACTCGTTCTGGCTACTGCACAGCTATATAGCACTTGTTTGGCAAGCGAATAAAAGTCAATACACAATTTCTCATGCTCAATTAACCCAATGCATTCCTACTGCCTTTCATATTTAAATGAACTTCTGTGTGTAATTCAATAGGTATTAACGTATGTAATTGTAGGAATCATTTTTTGTTTTAACCTTACCAATGTGTAACTGGACTGTATAAAGGACTGTTTTGTACTGTTTTGAACTTCAGTATGATGAAATATAGTGTGTAGTGATAATAGATTCAATTTAGTTGAGGTTGATCGTTTAAATCTCCATGAATTTAATTAGTCTATGAGTTTCAGTATGTTGATTCAAAAAATGAGAAAATAACACTTCAGTAAAATAGGATCTCTGAATTTGTTGTTAAGTGTTTAGGATTCTTTCTTCAATCCCATCTAAATTAGCTAATATTCCACTGTTGTTCATGTGAAATAGATCATTTACATAAACAAAGTGTTAATGTTGAGTTATTAGGATTATTTACATGAATAGAACTCTGTACATATAGTATGATTATTTGGCTCATGCTAATATTAGCTGCTTAGTTTTAAAAAGAGATATGGCAAATGTGTTTTACTGCCAGGACCTTCGAAATTGGGCCCATAAAATCATACTAAACTCAAACCCGTTTAAGTGTGCTAAGCTCAGGCCCATAAAATCACAAGCCCAAAATCCTTGGCCTGTAAGGACCTTCGAAACTAGGCTCTTCACAAGCCCAGACTGGACAGTTTTATCCTCATAAGAATGGGACCTTAAATCAATTAATCATGAGCCTGGGGCGGCTTTTAGGCCCAATAGGCTAAGAAATTTGAAATTCTGTTTTTTTTTAGTTATTGGTTAAATTCTACAAAACAATTTTGAGCCTTCCGAGTTAAGTAGCACACTTGAATTAAGAGGCCTCCCTCTTGTTTAAGTGTGGATTTGAACTTGAGGCCCAAATGCTAATTAATTAGGCTCTTTAGAGACAATACTTAATAGAAAATCGTAGTTCTTTTAGGTTGGCCTTTAAAATAGAAACGAGGTGCGCCGCGCCAAATAAAATTCATAAATCACGCGGCCCTCTTTAGATACTTATATTAAAATGCTTAGAATTCGGGACGTGCCCTTTAGCGGACATTCATGGCTTCCCGCAAAGATAATAATACGCTAGGCGCGAATTTTAATAATATTACCTTCCCAAACTCCGGTGTGCATTTCATGCGACCCAAATCCAAATCCCAAAACGTTGAATAAGAGGTGCTGAGGATCCGGGTGCATTTCATGTGACGTGATCCAAAAACACGCTCTTAAACGGCGTTCACTTTCGTAAAAACAAAAAGTAAATAAAAGCGGTAAATAATTTATAAAATTGCACTATAGGTTTGAACTTGTATAAAAATCAGATTTTTAGCCATTTGTAATAATTTAAGCGACCGTGCTAGAACCACGGGATCCGGGGGTGCCTAACACCTTCCCTCGGGTCAACAGAATTCCTTACACAGAATCTCTGGTTCGCAGACTCCAATTGGGAAGTCGAAATTTTTCCTCGATTTGGGATTTAAATTAAATCGGTGACTCGGGACACCAAAAGCCCATCCTTTCCCGAGTGGCGACTCTAAAAATAAATAAATAATCCCATTTCGAATGATGTCACTTTAAATGGAAAAACTCCCTTATACATTTATCCTTCGGGGTAGGTGTGTAAAAAAGGAGGTGTGACACTTTCTACAATCACTCATACCATGGTGACACGCTCCCATTTCCACTCAGGAATCTTAAGCTACTGAAGTAAACCATCGGTCACTGATGCTCATACTTCACCTGCTGACAATTTAGGCACCGAGCTACATACTGGGCTATGTTTTTCTTCATCCTCCTCTACCATTAGTGCTGCCTCAGGTCTTGATACATCTTAGTGGCACCCGGATGAATGGAGTACCATGAACTGTGGGCCTCCTAAAGAATCAACTCAGGCAAACCATCCACATTGGGCATATATAACCGATACTGCATCCATAACACACGATCATCCCCAATAGTAACCTCCTTAGCATCACCGTGCTGAATTGTGTCCTTAAGGACAAGAAGATGGGGATCGTCATACTAACACTCTCTAATACGATCATATAGAGAATACCGAGAAACAACGCAAGCAAGAACCCGATTAGGCTCCGAAACATCCAATCTAACAAACTGGTTGGCCAAGGCCTGAACAGCCAATGCTAATGGCCTCTCAGCTACCGGTAGATATGCTAAACTACCCAAACTCTCTGCCTTTTGACTTGAGGCATCGGCCACCATATTAGCCTCCCCGGGATGATATAGAATGGTGATATCATAGTCCTTAAGTAACTCTACCCACCTCTGCTGGCGCAAGTTAAGATCTTTCTATCTGAACTGATGTTATAGAATCCGGTGGTCAATAAAGAACTCACAAGGAACACCGATAATGCTGCCAGATCTTCAATACATGAACAACGATTGCCAACTCCAAGTCATGGACTGGATAATTCTTCTCATGGGTCTTTAGCTGTCGAGGCGCGTAGGCAATCACCCTACTGTCTTGCATCAACACCGCGCCAAGGACAACACGTGACATATCACAATACAAAGTATAACTGTCGATGCCCCCTTTTTCTAAAGGCAAAATCGGGTTTACGATATTTGGGCAGACAACTCTATTCCTTTTGGGAATTTGGGTTTTGAGATTTATAAGAGTCGCCACCTAATGATTAAGTGCATTAGGACACTAAGAAAGAAATGAAGAGAAGAAGAACCAGAGAATGGGTAAGGGCTTGAAATTATCTCGGGGGGAAGGTGTTAGGCACCCCCCAAGATCCACTAGTGTGGTTCCCGGCCATGCTACAATTGAGACTTTAAATGTGAACAACAAATAAACATACGAGACAATCCTCACATAACGATTGCAAGTAGGGGAAGTATAAAAGTTAAATAAACGAGCTGAAATTTGGGACTAGGCAATTTCATAATTTATTTAAAGAATACACGAGTGCAGAATAATGGAAGTCAAATAATTGATACAAATAATCAGACAAAGGGATGAAATGGGGCGACAATTTGGGAGAGAAAAAAAAAATACTTGGACATTTAAAGAGATTTTTTTTAAATGATTAAAGCAAAATGCAGGGTTTAAAAGAAGCGAAAACTGCAATTTAAGAACTCTGAAAGAGAGAAGTAAACACATAAAGAGGGAGGGGGTCCTAGGCTTATAAATAACATGGATCACCCACACAACACCCGGTAACCAATTATACACGTGGTGTTATCGCGTGATCATCATATCCATGTCTACCCTTTCCCACCCCGTTAAGGTACTAAAGCGCGGAATGGTCTCGTTACTTATTGCATGCTACTACCCGCCCCAATCCTATCAGTCCCGGAGGCAGTTGGGACTACTAATCCTAGAGGGAAGGGATATTGGCTTTTGAAGTTTAAAAAGGACAAAATCTAGTGCGACAAACAAAACACATAAGAGCAGTTAGGGGAAAAACACATAGCAGTTAAGGCTCAAATAGGCCTCCTCATTCAAAGCAAAAATTATTTAGCATGACTTACAAGTACTAGTTAGGTCTTTCATTAAACATATGTAAAGAGGGTGGCTGATTTATCCCATATTTTCAGATAAGAAGCCCGAATTAGGCCTGCCTGCTGGTTGTAATTATTAAAGACTGGTATAATTAATTGATTACGTAATGGTTTGCCTAGGTGAAACCTATAGGCATGATATCTAACAAGGTCAAACATACTGATTTTAAAGAAGATTACTGACTTTAGAAATAAACCAATTCTGCGGATGTTAACAACATTATTACTGATTTTAGACTTTGCGGGTGAATCAGATTTAAATGATTGCTCCTATAGGCATGAATTCTAAGCGTTATTGATTATAAAACGGTTATGTAAGTGCAGGAATCCTAAGAGCATGGTATCTAAGATGCAATTGATTATTTTTTAACCTATGGATTGTTTGCCTAATGACATGTGTATGTGCAGAAGTGCAGGAAACTTATAATCGTGATTTCTATATGCAGAAGTGCAGAGACTTATAGACATGATTTCTAATGAAATACATAACTTATAGACAGGATTTCTAACGCAGTAATGAAACAACTTATAGGCAGGATTTCTAATGCAGTAATGAAATAATTTATAGGCAAGATTTCTATATGTAGATGCATAAACTTATAGGCAGGATTTCTATATGTGGATGCATAAACTTATCGGCAGAATTTCTATATGTGGATGCATAAGCGAAAAAACAGGCTATGATTGCAGAAATAAATACCTAAAGCAAGATGTCTACCCACATGCATAACATGAGTGACCCTTCCCTTTCCACTATACACCCTCAATAGTTATTACAAATTATTACAACCCGAATGAATCAAGAAAAATAAAAATAAAAGAAAAAATTACATCAGAAATTAAAGTTCCAACCAAGGAGAGCCTAATTCAGACTCCTAGTCTGAAACATGAGATAAACCAACTTCCAAATATCAGATTTCCAAAGCCTTTTTCATCATTTGGGTGTGTCAAAGTTCCAAGGAGCTTCATGAACTCCAGGCAGTGCTCACACCCAATTACATTTGCAGGATTAGATTGTAGTGCAGTGTGGAAGGGCCAGCCCTCAAATAACCAAGTTCAGAGGGAACTCAAGGTCCCCAAGGCAAGGCTCATAGGAGGGGGCAGAACTTAGAGTCTAAGAATAAGTGTAAGTGCAATAGAGGGGGAATTAGGGAAAGCCATGACAAAACTAGTGGTCATGCCCAGCAATTAGGATGCTGGCACACCCCTGACCAGCCTGTCAGCTTGAGTTTGGGGAGTTAGGACCTATTGGAAGGTCAGTTTCAGACCTGGGCAGCAATTTGGATGCGGCCAGGCCATGAACTTTAACTCAACACACATAGGGGAATGGGGGTATGGGGATTTATAGCAAGCAGTAAACATAAAAGAAAGAACATGCTTAATACAGAGTATAAACAACAAAGAAAACCAGAACATGGCAACTGTAAAGTAAACACATAGGGAAGGAGCTGAAATTAAATTGGGACATACCAGTTTTAGGGAAAACAAATAAGTAAAACAGCAGTCTTGAAAAGCCAAGTTGCAAGCAAAGCGGTACAAAAGTCTCAGAAGAGAGTAGAGAATTGAAAAAGTATTGTGATTGAGAATATGCGTGTGAGAGTATGAGTATTGAACTTAGGATTCAAGAGTTCAAAAGTTCAAAAGTTCAAAAGTTGTTTTTAGTGTTGAAGGGTCGAGCCCCTTTTATAGTGCAGCAAATAAGTAAGAACAAGGTAAGGAAATAACATTGAAATCAATCTCCCTTTAATTAAGGGATTCTGATTTCAAACGGGTAAAAATAATTAAGGAAAGGGATTTGAAAAAGTATTTTCCAGGCACTACAATAAAGGGTAAATACATGGAAGTCATTTAAGGCAAAATTCCAATGGTACACGGTTTGTGTGAAATAAGGAAAGGGAATCAATCAAACAGCCAGTAAAATCAAAGTGGCAGGCTTTGTTCGAATGAACCAAGTCGAGAAAAGGTAAAGATGGTTCAATTAGAGAAAATCAGTAACAATCAGTCAAACCCCATTAAAGGAATTGAGAATCAATTAGTAGTTGGCAAAACCTTTTTTGAAAGAAGAACTTCTCATTTATAAAGCAGACAAATCAAACAAAGGGGTCGTCATGTTAATGAGAAAAGAGTCTAATATTGAAAGGTTCAGAATCATAAGCAAAGGGAAAACAAGTTCAGTTTGTAGACTCATAGTGAGTCTGAGAGTCCAGGGTTCCAATGCAGAATCCTAGTCCAAACACCAAATCAAACTTGCCAAAGAAAACCCCAAATCCTAGGGTTTCAAATCGAGACATAGAGATGAGAAGTCAAGCCATTGAAACAGACTCAAAGGTCTGTTTCAGAGCCTCATGAGAAACAAAACAAATAGGATAGCAGGTTTGAAACAACAAAGAAAGAAAGCTGATTTAAGATCATAAAAGAGCATGTTTTAGAAAAGTCGGAACTTAAGCAAGTTAAGAGGAAAAGAGAGGTGGTGTAAACTTAAGCCACAGTAGATGAAACATGCTTAGCAAGAACACAAACAGAGTCTAGTAAAGCAAATAAAATCAAAGAACTCAACAGTACACACATATGGTAGAAGAGTAACATAACAAGGATTAGCATGTGAGCACAGGAGTAACATGTATAGTAGGAAAAGAAAAAGCAGAAGAACAACACACGCGTAGTAACAGAAAATATATGAGCATAGTATAGACAAACACACATAAAGGAAAGAACAGCAAGAATCAGAAAGATATTTTTTTGAAAACCTTTCAGAAACCCTAAATCGAAAAACAACAATTTTGAAAAGAAAATTTGGGGAAAACAATTTAGAGGTCCAGTAGAACACAAACATACCATAGATCTAAGAAAATAAATAGAGAAAAACCTCGAACAACTTAGGGTGTCGGAGAAACCCTAGAAATGAGAAAGGCTTGGAAAAGTCAGATCCTAGGTCGAAGAGGTCATGAATCAGGCTTCTCGTGCTTGAATATGCCGGAGCATGGACGGAGAAGCCATTGAACCAAAGATCTGAGAGAGAACCATCGAAGTCAAACTTTAAAACCTCGAACTCCCAAGGTCTAATGGTGGTGAGGGGTGAGTATAGACCATCCATGGCCTGAGAAGCCATGGATTCCGGTGAAAGTACAGTGGAAAAGGGTCGGAGATAGGCTAGGGTTCCGAAGAAACTTCGAGAGAGTTTTGAGAGTGGAGAGTATTCAAGGGCGGCGGACTAAACAAAATGGGGGAATAGGGTATGGTTTGGGGAATTAAAAATGGAAAGGGGAGATCGTGACCGTTGATCAGATTGGTCAACGGTCTGGATTAAAGGAGGCTTGGGTCGGGTAGTTAAATGGGTTAAGGATACGGAATTGGGCTAGCCTGGTTGGGATTCCAATTGGGTCAATTAGGGGGGGCAATGTGGCTATAATCGAAATGCTAATGGGCTGCAATTGAAACGAAATGAGGCCAAATTTTAAATAGCCAGTTTTACCCCTTTTATTTTATAAAAATAGTAAAAAATGATTTTAAAAGCAAATTAAAAGTACCGAACCAATTAATAATTAATTAAAAATATTGAAACGAATTTTACAATTATAGAAATGCTATTAATCTTAAAATAGACTAAAATTGCAATTGTATGCAATTTAGCTTTAAAAATACCAGATAAATTTGTAAAAATATACAAAAATCACCTTAACTATATTTTGGTATAAATATGAGAATAAAATAAATTATTCACCAAAATTTATAGTTTTGGGAATAATTACTGACTTTTGTACTGCTAAAATAGCTAATAAATTGATTTTTAAATCTTTTAAAAATTTAGAAAAAAATACCAAAACACTTAGGCATGCTTAAATAGCATGTACATGTTATTTTGAAGCATTTTGTGTATAAAATACATAGGGAAAAATTGGGTATCAACAATAACATCCCAAGCCTGTAGGCAACACCAACACTAGGGTTGTAGTCAAAGCAGTCCTGAGCTTTTGAAAGATCGCCTCATACTCCTCAGTCCATCTGAACGGAGCACCCTTCTAGGTCAATCTAGTCATAGGTGTAGCAATAGATGAAAACCCCTCTACGAAACAACGATAATACCTGGCAAAACCAAGGAAACTCTAGATCCTAGTAGCTGAAGATGGTCTGGGCCAACTCTGCACTACCTTAATCTTTTTCGAATCTACCTTGATCCCCTTACGCGACACCACATGACCCAAAAATTCCACCGAATCAAGCCAGAATTAACACTTTGAGAACTTTGCATATAACTTCTTCTCTCTCAAGGTATGGAGCACAAACCTCAAGTGCTGCTCATGGTCTTCCCCACTGTGGGAATACACCAAGATGTCGTCAATAAACACAATGACGAATGAATTAAAATAAGGTTTTAATACACTGTTCACCAGATGCATAAATGTTGTTGGGGCGTTGGTCAGCCCAAAAGACATCACAAGGAACTCGCAGTGACCATATCGAGTCCTAAAGGCAGTCTTCAGAATATCCGAATCTCGAATCTTCAGCTGATGATAACCTGACCGTAGATCAATCTTTGAGAACACTCTGGCACCATGCAGTTACTCAAATAAGTCATCAATGCGTGGCAATGGATACTTGTTATTCACTGTAACCTTCTTCAAGGATCAATAACCAATACACATACGCGTAAAACCATCCTTCTTCTTCACAAACAAGACCGGAGCACCCCATGACGATACACTAGACCGAATGCATCCCTTATCAAGATACTCTTGAAACTGCTCCTTTAACTCCTTCAGCTCCATTGGGGCCATACAATATGGAGGAATAGAAATGGGCTGAGTGCCTGGCAACAAGTCAATACCAAAAACGATGTCCCTGTCGGGCGGCATGCCCGGAAGATGCGCTGGAAATACATCTGGAAAGACTCTCACTACCGGAAGTGACTCAATAGTAGAAGTATCATCACTAACATCCCTCACACAAGCTGGATAAGCATCACACCCCTTTTCAACCATCCACTGAACCTTTTGAAATGAGACAACCCTGCTAGGAACATAATCTAATGCAACCCTCCTCTCTAATCGTGGTAAACCTAGCATAGCCAGTGTCACAGTCATGGCGTGACAATCAAGAATAGCATTATAGGGCGACAATCAGTCCATGCCCAAGATAACATCAAATTCTACCATACTACGTAACAATAGATCAACTCTGGACTCAAAACCACCAATAACAACTAAACACAATCAATACACGTGGTCATCAACAATAGAATCTCCCACAGGCGTGGACACATAAATAGGAGAACTCAAAGAATCACGAGAATATCTAAATACCTGTAATGAGTGAGTTTGAAGCAATTGCCTCTATTCTACCCGGAAAAGAATAGAGTCTTGCCTAGCCTCCCCCGTAGGGAGATCTCGACCTTCCTGTCCCCCACCCCTAGCTAGTTGTACAGGTAGAGCGGCAACTGGGGCAGAATCATGACTTGAGAAGTCTGCGGACCTGACTAAATTTGTGGAGCTCGAGTAGTCAGGGAAGGTGCATCCCTCCTGAGTCTAGGGCAGTCTCTAACCATGTGTTGGGTATCGCCACACTTAAAGCAAGATCTCGGTGGGCGTGGCGGCTGGGATTGGCTCGGTATTGGTCGGCTGGAATGATGGCTGAAGGCAACCCGTGCAAGAGGTGCACTAGAAAGTGGTTAAGCAAAGTGTTTAACCTAAGACCTAGGAAGAACCGAAGCACCACTAGAAGCTAGAAGTGCTGAATGAACCGGGCGGTTCACATAGCCTCTACCTTGACAGGCTGTAGCTGCAGCGTTACCACCACTAAATCCTCCAGTACCACGAGGCCTCTTGGCCTCCCTATCATCTCTCTCACGGCCCCACATATCCTCCAACCTCCGAGCAATCTCTACCACCTGCTGATATGGGTTATCTACCTCCAACTCTCGAGCCATGATAAACCTAATACCATAGTTGAGCCCCTCGATAAATTGATGGGCTCGCTCTCAGACTGTAGAAACCAAGGGAGGTGCATGACTTGAAAAATCACTGAATCGGACAGCATACTCCGACACCATCATAGTACCCTGGCGCAACTATTCAAACTCTGCATGCCATGCATCTCGAAGGGTCTGAGGAACAAACTCTCTCAAGAAAAACTCTAAAAACTGATCCCGTGTGAGTGAAGCTGCGTGGGCTGGGCTACCAACCTCGTACGCCCGCCACCACTGATATGCCGCTCCCATTAGCAGGAATGTAGTAAAAGCAACCCAACTTGTCTCCATATTACCCATAGTGCAGAGGATACGGTGGCACTCCTCAAGAAAACTATGTGCATCCTCTGAATCCAAACCACTGAAAGTAGGAGGGTGGTAGTTCTTGAACCTTTCGAGCCTAAGCTGCTCCTCCTCAGATGTTGTTGCCCTAACCACGGGCTGAACCGGAGCAATAGGTTGTACTGGTATAACCTTTGGGACCTGATCAACCTGGACCAGTTGCTCTAGGGTACGGGCCGGGGGAGTGTTTGCTCCTCCCCCATCCTGACATGTGGTTAGCACAAGTGTAATCAATCATGTCTGAGCTAAGGTACCGAACATGCTCAGGAACCGTATGAGGGTCTCCTGAAGTGTTGGGGTGGCAATAGGCACCTCAGGTGCCTATCCCCGGACTGGAGCTATTGTTGGCACCTCCGTCGCATCTCGGGAAGGTGCTCTGGCTGCACAACGTGCCTCTCCTCGTGCTTTTCCCTGAACCCGACCTCTCCCGGCTCTAGCAGGGGGTGCGGGTGTCCGATTCTCGGATCCAGCGGTGCGTTTCCTCACCATCCGTAAGAGAATAGAAAGTCAAAGATTTAGCTTTCGAAATAAACCAATTCGCACGATAAGGAGTCAAAAAAGTAAGTTTTCCTAACAGTTCCGTAGCCTCACAAAGATAAGTCCAAATGTCTCCGCACCGATCCGCAAAACTCTACTAAACCTGCTTATGACTCGTAACACCTATCCACCTAGAGCTCTAATACCAACTTGTCATGACCCCAATTTCCCTCCGTAGGATGTCGTGATGGGACCTAGTTCTTACGACTAGGTAAGCCTAATATTTGAAAACAATTGAACAGATGTAATTAACAAATTACTTAAATCCAGTTTAGTAAACTCATACAATTTCTGAAAAAGCAAAATCTCAACCATACAATCCCAAGAACTGTGGAGCTGAGTCATAAGCACTATTGAATAAGCTATCACTGTTTGAAAGAAAATGCAACAGTAAGTGAGAATAAGGGAAGGTGACTCTGAAACCTACGGACACCGAGCAAGCATACCTTGAAGTCTCCGATAAAGGAAGCTAGTAGGAAATATCTAACGATCGGCACGAGCAGACGTACCTAGATCTACACAAAAATGTGCAGAAGCGTAGTATGAGTACACCATAACGGTACCCAGTAAGTATCAAGCTTAAACTCAGTAGAGTAGTGACGAGGCCAGATCAAGACACCTACTAGGATATAAATAAATAGTATAAAAATGTAGTACACACATGTAATGGAAAGTGAGGAAATAACTGCTACAAAACAAGACAATAACATGAACTAATACCGGAAGTTAAACATGAAAATAGCATAAAAGAACCAACTAATGTGGAAAATAATGATCATGTACGGACAACAACTCCTAGAATAATAAAGAATGAAACAACAAGAAATATTCCTACCAAAACACTTTGCAACATGAAATAAACAGCAAGAATCACAACGAGGTACCGCCTCGTGTATAGTAAAATCAAATCGAGGTACTACCTTGTAAAATCAAGAATCACAACCGAGGTACCACCTCGTATATACATTACTCAATTTCAATCATAATCTTTCCTTACACCGTCGCGTGAGCCTTATATTTGAAATAGGTTTTCAAAACAGTTTTCCCAAAATAGGTACACCCACTTTAGCCCACCTTATGACGCCACGGGGCTTCACGTAGTTCCCCTACAAGAAACATGCACATAAGTCCCACCTTATACTGCCACATGAACATTAACCCCAAGCCTTATACCGCCACATGTGCGTCAATATCACATCACAATAACAACCGCACCACAAGTGCCCATATATCACAACTTGCCAACAACAATAACAATACCAATGTTTCCTTAAAAATAGCCCATGGCTCCACCACAACGTATACAAAAATATCAACAACAACAATGAAGATAAAATGCTCTATAAGATAGATGTCTCAATAGTAACTAACTTCGCCTCAACGTGTTAACGACTTTCACAACTTCAACACCAGTTAACTCAGTAATGATAGGAATAATGTATAACCACGATATTATATAAGGCTAACTAACAATAAAGAGATAACATTTAGCAATGAGATTCAATAATGGAGATTAACAAGGAAAGGGATAACATGAACAATTACTTTATGTAAAGGATAATCAATGAGGAAAGAGATATCATGATCAACAACTTCAAATAATAATAATAATTAACAATGACGAGATAGCATGTAACAATAAAAGAGGCAACAAGTTCAACTTAAGCATGAGAGCAAATGATCAATTTGGAGGTAGAACAAGTATTAATGAAATCATTTAAGGCATTTATGGATAGACTAACACAAGTACGAATATATTGACTAAGAGAATTAAAACATGATTTGGCATTCAATTAAAGCATGGAAATAGTCTAAGTATCCTAACCGGTCAAATACCACGTACAACCCTTGTACCCACTCGTCACCTTGCATACACGGATTTCACTATCACAATTGAATCAAACCATACCAATCCCAAGGGGTAATTCCCCTACACGAAGTTAGGCTAGACACTTACCTCAACTAGGCCAATCCAATACTCGAAAATAGATTTTCCATTAAAATCTGCCTCCACACAGCTCAAATCTAACCAAAATCGACTCAATATCATCGAACAATACTAGGGAACTCAATAGCAATAGATAAAGTTATGATCTTTACACTTTCCCCAAAAAGTCAACAAAAGTCAATCCGGGGCTCGCAAACCCGGGTCCAATGGTAGATTCTGTCTATCCATGACCCCACGAGCTCATACATGTGATTAGTTTCAAAATACGAGTCAAAATCGTCTCTCACAACTCAATTTCTTATTTTTCAAAAACTTGACAAAGTTCCACAAATTTTCATTTTGATTGATATGATTTTGATGTTAAAATCTGCGATATGTTGATGGAATATGATTAGAAATAGATTAGAATAACTTACCCAAGGTTTGCAGGTGAAAAACCCTTCTCTAAATCGCCTCTTACCGAGTCTAGGATTCAAAAATGAGATAATGAGAGATAAAATCCCGACTTTCAGCCCTTATATTCAGCTGTAGTCAAATGTGAGGGTTCGCAATTGCGAAGAAAACCTCGCAAATGCGACAATGAAGGCTTTCGAAACTCTTCGCAATTGCGAAGATGGGATTGCATTAGTGATCCCTCCTGCCATCGCAAAAGCGACACTTTTGTCGCAAATGCGAACTACCTAATCTCCAGACCACTTCGCAATTTCGAGCCTGGAATCGCAATTGCGACACTTAAGGCCCCCATGCTAAGCTCGCAAGTGCGACCCTGGTGTTTGCAATTGCGACACCAAAGCACCAGGCACTAGATTTCTTGAAATTTCAGTCCAAAATACTCCGGAATATGTCCGAAACTCATCTGAGCCCTCGAGGCACCAAACCAAACATCTACACAAGTCTAAAAGCATCATACAAAATTTCTCACATGATCAAAACACACAAATAACATCTAAAACTACGAATTGAACTCTAAAACGAATGACTTTGTAGGAAATTTTCAAGAACTTATAGAATTACAATTAAGCGTCTGAATCCTATCAAATCAACTCCAAATGATACCAAATTTTGCAGACAAGTTCTAAATATCATAACAGATATATTCAAAGTCCTAAAATCATATTCCGAGCTCGATAGCTAAAAGTCAACCTACGGTCAAATTTTTGAACTTTAAATTCCCAAATTTCGGCAAATCACCATAAATCAACCTATGGACTTCCAAAGTCAATTTTGGGCATACGCCTAAGTCCGAAATTATGATACAAAGCTATCGGGGCCATAAAAACACAATTGCGGAGTCGTTTTCACAAAAGTCAAAGTTTGGTCATCATTTTCTAATTTAAACTTCTAAATCAAGAATCAAGGGTCCAAATCAACCCCAAAGCCTACCGAAACAAAACTAACCGACCCCGCAAGTCATACAATCATAAACACACATGATTGAAGCAATAAAAGGGGTAACGAGGTGCAATTACACAAAACAACCGATCGGGTCATTACAGTAGGAATATTTAGTGTTATTTGTCCTACATTTTTTAGGGAAAACATTTTTTTTCATTAAACAATCTCCACAGGAGATAATATTTTCTTTATGTATCAACTCATAAAATTGGTTACTTTTTAGAGTTTGTTTTACTCTTCAAATTTTCGAACACATTTCATGTGCTGCTAGAATCTTATACAAAAATATTTTGGCTGGCATTAAGAAAAAAAATTTAATGTTGTTGTCACGACCAAAATTTCTACCCTGGGGACCGTGTTGGAGCCTAATATTTCACTTGCTAGGCAAGCCAACGCTAGCTATATTTATTACCATTTTTAACAATTCAAATCAAATGTTAACAATAAAACTGAGTAGTCTGAAATAAAGTGATAAACTAAACACGACGTAATCCAAATACAATCTCAGAAACTTGTGTCATGAATACATGAGCGTCTAGAGTACTACAGATAATACTCTAAATGAAACACAACTATTTGGAATAAAATAAATAGCAAAGAGGACATAGAAGGGGACTTCAGGACTACGGATGCCGTGCAGCTATACCTCAAGTCTCCACAGATAACTGGATCCGAGCAATCTCACTCAACGCAGCTACAACCAACTCCGATATCAGCACAAGAAGTGCAAAGTGTAGTATGAGTACAACTGACCCTATGTACTATGTAAGTACCGAGCCTAAGCTCGACGAAGTAGTGACGAGGCTAAGGCGGGTCACTTACAATAACCTGTACACAATAATAATAATAATAACAGGAAGTAAAGTAGTTAACTCAAAAAAACGAACTCGAAATCCTACTACCGAACCTGAATAACAAGTCTCATAAACTCATCTCAACATACCGAGGCAAATCCAACAATCACAAACAAATACCACTTATAAACTCCGTTGCAGTGCGCAATCTGATTCCACCATATCATCATATGTGAAAATCATAATCCGTCCTTATTCTGCCATTTCAATTCAATACCTTTCAACATCTGTTGCGGTGTGCAACCCGCCCCCCAATAAATTTCAATCAACTTAAACAATTCAACAACCAAATTTTACAAGAATTTCTACATCAAGAGGGTAAATGTCCGAGGCAACAAAGAATCACATAATAATCAAGAATCTTTAACAACTCGACGTCTCAAGTTTACCAATTCATTAGCATCGGACCATTAAACCACTCATGCAAGGGAAACCACTATATAGAAGGCAACAAATGTCACAAAAATAATACGGCAAGGAAATCATATGACAGTTTCGACATGCAAGTAAAGCAAATAGAGAAAAGTATCTAATACGCATGTATTCATAGAAGGGACGGACAATTTGATACAAGAATACTTAAATGACAAGTGGCAATTATGGCATAGAAGTCAAATAAAACATGTAGCAAGTAAGGCATGAAGCAAGAAATATCATGAAATAAACAAATACATGGAAAAACAAGTATCATGACGGTGTATATACACTCGTCACCTCGCATATAAATCGTTTTCCCACATAATTCATGTAACACATAGTTCATGGTTCCCTAATTCCTTCAAGTCAAGGTTAGACCCAATACATACCTCACTCCGCAATTTAAGGAATCAATCATCCACGGTCTTACCTTCTGAACAAGCCTCCAAACCAACCAAATCTAGCAAATTATCGATCAAATATTTCAAAATAAGGTTTAGAAACTACCAATTAATGAAAGAGGTTCATTTTGAACATTTTTGAAAAATTCAACACTAGGCCCGCTTGGTCAAAATACGAGGTTCAGACCAAAATCCGATTAACCATTCACCCCCGAGCCCGGTTATGTGATTTGTTTCAAAATCCGACCTCAATTTGAGGTCTAAATCTCAATTTTACAAAAATTCTTAATTCTACCAAAATCCTTAATTTCTACCATGGAAATCCTAAATTTGATGTTGAAATCTCATGAAAAGTAATGGGTAATTGAAAAGAAATGGATTAGAGTCATTTACCAAGGAATTTGGGAAGAAAAGTCTATTGGAAAATTGCCTCTAGAGTGTTTAGAATTGAGAAATAGTGTAAAATAAGCTAAGTCTCATTTTTTGCCTCTTTTACCAAGTTGCAGATGTTGCAATTGCGATGTCTTGTTCGCAATTGCGAACATCGCAAATCCGAGACAACGGTCGCAAATGCGAACCCTGTCACAGAAGAGCAAAAGTTGCAAATGCGACAGAAAGATCGCAAATGCGAAACTTCACGATCGAAAATGCGTTCAGGAACTTCGCAAATGCGAAGCAGACTCAAGTGGTCTGTGATCGCAAAAGCAAACAAAATCCTCGCAAATGTGAGATTCACCCAGCCCAGCCCATGCTCGCAAATGTGAACAATTCTTCGCAAAGCGAGGCTCGCAATTGCAAGCCAGACCTTGCAAATAAGAGATCTGCAACAAAGCACCAAAACTGGTATTGCACCTGCAATCCTAACACTAGCTAAACTCATCCAAAACTAACCCGAGCCCCTCGGACTCTAAACCAAACATGCACACAAGTGTAATAACATCGCTTTCTCATGCAATCAAATCACCAAAATAATATCTAAATCTACATTCAACCCTCAAAACAAATGAACTTTCAATGTAAACTCAAGAACAACTAGTATCACATCTAAGCGTCTGAATCATGTCAATTAAATTTTGAATTGCACAAAGTTTTGCAGATAAATTTCAAATAGCGATACTAACCTATTCCAAGTTTCAATATCAAAATCCGAACCCGTTAGCTACAAAGTCAACTTACGGTCAACCTTAGGAAATTCCCAAACTTTCAAACTATTAGTTTTAGGCAAAATGAGTCAAATCAATTTAGGGATCTCAAATTTGGATTCCGGGCATACGCTCAAGTCCAAAATCACGATACGCACCTACCGAAATCGTCAAAACACCAATCCGAGATACCGTGGTCAACTCAAATTGTTTTTTTAAAGCCAAAAATAATGTTTTATTCAAATTTTTACATAAAAGCTTTTCAAAAAGCAATACGGACCTTGCACACAAATCATGAAACATCAAACAAAGCTATCGGGGGTCTCGGAACACAAAATTAAGGGCTAATACTCAAAATGTCCTATCGAAACATCACATTCTCCACCTCTAAAATGAACGTTCGTCCTCGAACAGACATAGAAAGGTACCTGGACTGGTGAAAAGGTGTGGGTATCTACTCCGCATATCGGAATCGAACTACTACATAGCTTCCTCGATTGGATGACCTCTCCACTGCATTCTAACTAAAGGATAACTCTTAGACCTCGACTTCCGGACCTACCGGGCAAGAATGGCCACCGACTCCTCATTAGAAGTCAAATCCTTCCCCAATTGGACTGAGCTGAAATATAATACATAGGATGGATCACTGTGATACTTCTAGATCATGGAAACATGGAACACCGGGTGGACTGCTGATAAGCTAGATGGCAAAACAAGCTTTTAGGCCACCTTACCAACTCTCTCAATGATCTCAAAGGGTCCGATATACCTCGGGCTCAACTTGCCCTTCTTCTCGAACCTCATCACACTCTTCATGGGTGAAACCCAAACTAATACTCTCTCTCCAACCATGAATGCAACATCAAGAACTCTCTTATTGGCGTAACTCTTCTGCCTAGACTGCACCGTACGAAGCCAAAGCACTCCCTCGGTTGCTGAGGCTACTGAAGATGAGACTCAACTTGACGACCAGAATATCAATTGTGGTAAATCTGAAGTGGTGGTGCACTGATATGATTTGAAGGTTCATTGAATGGTGGCTGCTCAGGACGAGACACATGAGAATCACGATCGCCCGAAGCACCGTGGGCTACCTGAAGAGCTGACTGAATTGGCCTGGGAGGGTGGCCTCTAGAAAAAGAGCCTCTGTCTCCAGATGAGGCACCACTGAAGCCACCTAAATGATGGGGCCTATTCTTAGATGTTGACCCTCTATCTTAACCACAAACCACAAATCACCTCGATCCGTGTAGCAATTGTTATGGCCCTCTAGAAAGAAATATCATCCACGTCTCCTTGTCAATCTAAAGCCTGATGCCAAAGGTAAGACCATCAATAAACTTCCTCACCCTCTCTCTATATGTAGGAATCAACATAGCTGCATGATGGGCCAGGTCCACAAATCTTGTCTCGTATTAGGTGGCGGTCATGCCACCCTGCTGAAGGTGCTCAAACTGCCTACGGTACTCCTCTCTCAGGGTGAAAGGAATAAACTTTCCCAGAAATAGTTGGGAAAATTGATCCCAGGTAAGTGAAGGTGAACCAGCTGGTCTGCTCCGCTCAAAATCCTGCCACCACTTCTTGGCAGAAATGGTAATTTGGAACACTGCAAATTCGACTCCATTGTCTCAACAACACCCAATTTTCACAACACCTCGTGGCAATAGTCCAAGTAATCATATGGGTCCTCAGAGAGTGCACCACTATAATAAAAAGAGAAGAGCTTGGTGAACTTATCCAACTTCATCAATCCATCAGAAGACATCTCGAGCCTCTCCTCGGACTGTGTAGCAACTACCCACTAAACTACCCCAACTGCTGGAGCTGCCAGAGTCTGGTATATGGGATCCATCTTCTTTGGAGTGTGAGTGACGGGTGTTTGTGCTCCTCCCCAACCTGAGAGATGGCTAGTGCCATAGGAAATACTCTGATTACGCCATACTCTCCATGAGTCCAACTAAGTGGACTAGAGCGTCCTGAAGTATAGCAGTGGCAATGAATCCCTCTAGGACCTGAGCGAGTCCGACTACTGCGGTCTGAACTGGGACCTCCGCCTCATGGTCATTCTAAGGCGCCACTATGGGTGTTGCCCGTGCTCGTGCTCTAGGCTGAGCTTTGTCTCTACCTCATCCTTGGCCCTTACCCCTGGTAATGGCTGTAATAGGGGGATCTGGCTCCTGCCCAGCTGTATATGATATACAAGTTCTCACCATCTGCTAGAGTATAAGAGTAGAATGGTTCAAACTTCAGTAATGAAAATAAGTCGCAAGATAGAGAAAGAAAGAAGTGAAATTTCTCTACAACCTTATCCTCTGAAAGATAAGTACAGACGTCTTTGTGTCGATCCTCCAGACTCTACCAAGCTTGCTCATGACTCGTGAGACCTAGGAAACCTAGTGCTCTGATACCAACTTGTCGAGACCCGAAATTCCAACCCTCAGGACCGTGATGGCGCCTAACATTTCACTTGCTAGGAAAGCCAATGTTAGCTATATTTATTAATCATTTTTAACAATTCAAATCAAATGATAATAATAATAATACTTGAATAGTTTGAAATAAAGTGATAAACCATTTAATGATGTAATCCAAATACAATCCCAGAAACTGGTGTCACGAATACATAAGCATCTGGTGTACTACAGATAATAGTCTGAATAAAACACAACTGTGTGGAATAAAATAAATAACAAGGAGGGAATAAAAGGGGACTTCAGGGCTGCGGACAACATACAACTATACCTCAAGTCTCCACAGATAACTGGATCCAAGCAATCTTACTCAGCCGTAGTTGGGACCAACTCCGGTATTTGCACAAGAAGTGCAGAGTGTAGTATGAGTACAACCGACCCCATATACTCTGTAAGTGTCGAGACTAACCTCGATGAAGTAGTGACCTGGCCGATTATTTTGTGTATTTGAGCAATATTTCCCTATTTGATGCTTTCCATATATTTTTTTATTATTTTATGACTTGCGGGGATGGTTGATTTTATTTCCAGAAGGTCTTGGAGTGAATTGGAATATTTAGTTCCATTGTTGGAAGCTTAAGTTGTAAGAGTTGATCGAGATTTGATTTTTATATAAACAATCTCGAATTGATATTTTGATAGTTCTAGTAGGTTCGTATGGTGATTTTGGAATTAGGCATATGTCCAGATTTGGATTTAATGGTTCCTAGGATGTTTTGGCTCAAATTGCCGAAAGTTGACAATTTGAAGGATTGAAAAGTTCATAGGTTTGACCGGCAATTGGCTTTGATGATATCGGATTCGGATTGTTGTTCCAAGACTTGAAATATGTTTGTTATGTTATTTGGGACTTGTGTTGAAGGTTTTATTGTAATCCGGATTGGTTAGGCATGAACCGAAGCTCGGTTTGAAGTTTAGAAGCTTATAAACTTAAGAGAAGTTTACTTTCGTTGATTCATAGATGTGATGATACCGTATATGTTTGGAGAGTCTGATAGGTCTGGATAATAATTACGGACATCTTGGTATGATTGGACGAGGTCTCTGGTGGCTCGGGGTGTTTTAGACCACCGGAGCCTATTGAGGTTACAGATTTTATGCTCTTGTTAGGTCTGTCTTGCGATCGCGGAGGTTTATTTTGAGGTACCTGTGTTTTTTTCTTCTTGTTCGTAAAGAGGAGGTAATGTTCGTGATGGATTATGGTAAGTGGCATTCATATTCGCACTACAGGGCTCGCATTCGCATAGAGGTGAGGCAGGCTGGAGTTGGCAGGAGGAAGGCCTTCGCGATCACGGGAATGCGCTCGCATGCGCGTGGGCTGGGGGCGCCTGTGCTTTGCATTTGTGGCGTGTCTACCACGTTCACGTAGGGTCCATCAGAGGCAATATTAGGTTGTGCTTAGCAAACGCAAGGCTTGGGTCGCATTCACGAAGGGTAGTGCTGGGCATATTATATTAAGTTCCTATATCAGGATTTTAGCCTATTCTCTCATATTTTGAACCCTAGACCAAGAAAGGGGCAATTTTTGAAGGAGACTTTCATACAAGACTTTGGGGTAAGTAATTTTTACTCATTTTTTGTAGTATTTTCAAGAATCTACATGTATTATTAAAACATGAAATATGGAATTTTGAAAAACATTTGGGGGGGGGGGGTATTCCTACAACTTAAGAGAGTAAAAATAGAGGATTTAGGAGTCGATTTGGATTTAGTTTTGAAATCTAATTACATATTTAGACTCGTGGCATCAGATTATGGATAGTTGGAATCTACCCCTTGACTCGGATTTTGTCCATGTGGGCCCGGGTTAACTTTTGTTAACTCTTTGAAAATTGAATAAAGAAAGAAACTTTATTGTTTGGAATTGATTCTTATGTCCTTGTTTGACATTATTGAGTTGGTTTTTGCTAGATTTGACCCGTTCAGAGGCCGATAAGAGAGTCAAGGGATTTTAGAGTATTGATTCTCGTGCATTTGAGGTTAGTACCTTGCCTAGGCTTGGCTTAGGGTTATTTTCCTATAGGTTATGATGTTTGCTATATGTTGGGGGGTGACGCATATGCGAGGTTACGAGCACATATGCGCGCACCATGATTTTTCATGATCCTTACAGAATCTAGACTATTATATGCCTTGCTTTGATATCTTGTTTTCTTTGATGTCGTCTTTTCTATATTAGTTGACTATGTGAGCTATGATGCATTCTAGAAATTATGTCTATTCATCTGTTTGAGACATAATAGAGCTAGTTTTTCTGTGTTGAGCTACTTTCCTTAGCCGTAGTCATATATTTTAGTCATGATATTATATTTGCGTATTGTATATCTCTGTCTCTATACACTCTTTATATGTGATCTTACATGTTGTTAGTTCCTTTATTTGTGTGACACGGGTTTGAGCTGAGTTGGGGCATGTTGGTATATTTCCATGCGGTATTGTTTTATTATAGTACTATGTGGTGAGCATATTGATACATGAGCAGATTTATGACTAATCTTGGGCGTAGAGCTATGTGACGACCCGATAGATCGTTTTGAGTACTAGCCATTATTTTCGTATTCTAAAATCTCTATTAGCTTCATTTGATATTTCTTGATTTGCATGCATGGTCTGTGTCATTTTTCGAAAAGTTTTTACGTAAAAATTTGAAGAAAAAGTGATTTTAGGCTTAAAATGGGACTTGAATTGAACACGGTTAAAATTCTTGATAAACAACCTCGGATCGGTATTTTGATGATTCCGGTAGGTCCGTATGATATTTTTGAACTTGTACGCACTTTTGGTTGGAGTACGGGGCGACTCAAGCGCATTTTGGCGCGTTATGGGAAAATTGTGAAAAAGAGTTTTTGAGTTTTGATGATCAATTTTTTTATTTGATGTTATTTTGATGATATGAGGTAGTGAGCAAGTTTGTAGGATGCTTGTGTGCATGTTTGGATTAGAGCCCGAGGGCTCGGGTGAGTTTTGGATGAGCTTTAGAAGAGTCTGATGATTATGCAACTGCCGGTGCAATTCCGGTTGCTGGTGTCTGCTGCAGAGCTCGCAATTGCAAATTCTGGTTCGCATTTATGAGCCTCGCTTTTGCGGTTACACGATCGCATTTGCGAAAAGGGCTAGAGGGCTGGAACTTTGCTTTTTAAAGAATAATTCTCATTTGCGAACCAAGCTGAGACCGCATTTGCGATCTCAGAGTCGCATTTTCGACATAGTGTCCAGGGAGTGAGCTTCGCATTTGCAAAGTTTTGGTGTGCATTTGCGATGGGGGGTAGTTCGCATTTGCGGAAAAAATGTCACATTTGCGACTATGTTGGGCCTGATGCACTTATCGCATTTGCAATCAGTGTGTCGCATTTGCAGGCATCGCATTTACGAAAAAGAATTCGCATTTGTGGGCATCGCATTTATGAACAAGAGTTCGCAAATGCGGCACCTGCAGATGGGTAAATGAGGGGAATATCGGGACTTAACTTATTTTATACCATTTCTCAACTCCAAACACTCTAGAGGTGATTTTTTAAGAACCCTTTCTTCCCAAATTCATTGGTAAGCAACTTTAACTAGTTTTTTCCAATCCTCGTTGCTTTTAATGAATTGTTAACATATATCTAGGAATTTCATGGTAGAAATTTGGGGTTTTGGGCAGAATTTAGGAATACTAAAAATTGAGATTTAGACCTCAAATTGAGGTCGAATTTCGAAACAAATCACATAAACGAGCTAGAGGGTGAATGGGTAATAGGATTTTGGTACGGATCACGGATTTTGACCAAGTATGCCCGGGGTTGAATTTTGTTGACTTTTTTAATTCCATCAAAGATTGAACCTTTTTCATTGGTGGGTAATTTCTAAATCTTATTTTGAATGTTTGAACGATATTTGGATAGATTTGGTTGGTTTGGATGCTTGTTCAAAAGGAAAAGCCGTGGTTGATTGTTGAGATGCCTGCGCAAAAAGGTAAGTGTCGTGTCTAACTTTGATGAAGGAACTAGGACTTGTTGGTCTATTTTTTACTTAAATTATGTGTGGTACGACGTACATGCGATGTGACGAGTGTATATGCACTGTTATGGGATAAAGCATGCGGGTTGGGCTATTTACTTTCATGTCATCATTTATTCCATGTTATTTCTTGTTACATGCTTTGATTGCTAACTGTTCTTGCATGTTACTCATTGCCTTACTTGTTAACTGTCATTCAGCTATTACCTGTTTCGATTTGTTCATTTCTCACTCAATATCTGCTTACCTGGTACATGTTCCTACTTGCATTAATTGTATATTTTTATTGTCTTATGTTTTTACTGCTTTTATTGTCGTTATATTACTTGATGCACTTTATTATTTTATTCCCGTTATGTGAGTCAATTAGCTATTCTTGTATTAAAATCATCGAGATTTGGGATTACGAGGTATTGGTTATCCTCCGTTTGTATTGGTAGTTCCTTAATGTTCCGCACATTTCATTTGCCTTTTGTGTTGAGATTTTTGTAATTAGTTGTGTTGAGTTGTTTATGTTAATGAGTTGATAATGGGAACAATTTATGCGCCACAACAGTATTGAAATGAATTGGGATTGGGATCGGGTTGCACGTCAAAATGGATAATGATATGATATGATATTTGGATCGGGTTGTACGTCGCAATAGATATTGTGATAAATGTTGGGATCTGGTTGCACGCCATAATATGTATTGTGATAATTGTTGGGATCGGGTTGCATGTCGCAACAGAGTATGATGTGTTGTAGAGTTTTATCTCAGTATTGTGATATGAGATTTGATATCTTATTATTCTGGGGCTCTCTAGTTGTTGATCTTTGGGTCCGTTCTTATGGGTTTACAACTTTATTTCTATTTCGGTATTATGTTATTATTATTCCTACAAGTTTATAGCGAGTGTCTTGCTATAGCCTCATCATTACTTCATCAAGGTAAGGCTCGACACTTACAGAGTACATGGGGTCGATTTTACTCATGCTACACTTCTGTACTTCTTGTGCGAATCCCGGTATCGGTCCTAGCGGCGCGTAGCGGAGATTGCTCTGATTCTACTGTTACAGGAGACTTGAGGTAGAGTTGCTCGACGTTCACAGTCCCTGAAGTCCCCTTCTATCATGTTTTACTGTTTATCTAGTTTCAGACAGTTGTACTTTATTTCAGACTATATTTGTAGTGTTCTAGTTGCTCTTGTATTTGTGACTCTGAACTCCTGGGAGTAGTTTAGTACCGCATTATTTATATAAATATTTCAAATATTTATGAGTTTTGAAACTGTTAATTATCATTACTCTATAACAAATTATTAAAAACTTGTTAAGTAATTAGCTAGCATTGGCTTTCCTAGCAAGTGGATGTTAGGCGCCATCATGTCCCCACGGTTGGGATTTCAGGCCGTGACAAGTTAGTATTAGAGGACTAGGTTGCATAGATCTCACGAGTCATGAGAAGGCTTAGTCGAGTCTAGAGGATCGGTACGGAGATGTCTGTACTTATCTTCTAGAGGTAATAGGGCCTTAGGATATAAGAGTTCTTTCTTCTCTATTGTGCGGCTTTATTCTATCACTGAAGTTTGAACCGTTCTCGCAGATGGTGAGGACACGCACAACATCCACAGCCGGGCAGGAGCTAGATCCCCATGTTGCAGCCACCACCAGGGGTAAGGGCCAGGGTCGAGGTAGCAGAGCTCAACTTAGAACACGCGCAACAGGAGCTATTGCAGAGCCTCAGATCGAGCATGATGAGGAGATTATTGTTCAGACTGCACCAGTTGGACTAGCTCAGGTCCCGGAGGGGTTCATTACCACTCCTGTACTTTAGGATGCCCTAGTCCGCTTAGTAGGCCTTATGGATAGAGTGGCCTAGGTCGGTGTATTTCCTGTAGCACTAGCCATTTTTCAGGTTGGGGGAGTAGCCTAGACTCCCGCTACTCATACCTCAGAGCAGATGGCTCCCATATATCAGAATCTCGCAGTTTCAGTAGTTGGAGTAGCTCAGCCTGTTATGGCTACACAGCACAGGGAGAGTCCCGCTCTGTCGTCAGAGGGATTAAAGAGGTTGGAAAGATCACCAAGCTCTTCCTTATTAATTTGATGGTACACCTTCTGAGGACCCATAAGATTAGTTGTATTGTTGATATGAGGTGTTGCACAACATGGGTAATGTGGAGTCCAATGGAGTAAACTTCGCAGTTGTATCCGATGATCGGTTCTGCTAAGAGATGGTGGCAGGACTATGCTCGAGGCAGACCAGCAGGATCATATCCACTCACTTGGGATCAATTCTCAGAACTATTCTTGGAGAAGTTCATTTTATTTACTTTGAGAGGGGACTACCGCTGGCAGTTTGAGCATCTACAGTAGGGTAGCATGATTGTTACCCAGTACGAGATCAGATTTGTGGACCTATCCTGCCATGCAATTATCTTGATCCCTACTAAGAGGGGATAGGGTGAGAATTTATAGATTGCCTTACTTTCGGTATTAGGTTGCAGATGGCCAGAGAGACTGAGGATGATATTTACTTTACTCAGGTTGAGAGATTGCTAGACGGATTGAGACGGTTCATGGTGAAGGCAAAGAAGTGGCATCTAAGAAGAGGCCTCGTAATTTTGGTGGTTTCAGTGATGCCTCATCTGGAGGTAGGGGATCATTTGGTAGAGGCCATCCTCATAGGCCGATTCAGTCAGCGCTTCAGGAGAACACAGTACTTCGGGCAGTCGTGGTTGTTATAGGTCTCATCTTGAGCAGCTAGTATTCAGCTTCTATTAGCGCACCATCACCACAGAGTTACTACAGTGGTCACTCGGGTCATCAGGGACCATCTCAGACTCAGAAGTTAGGCCAGCCACGAGGTTGTTTTGAGTGTGACGACGTTGTCATATCAGGAGGTACTTTCCAAGATTGAGGAGTGATAGACCACAAAAGAAAAATCGTTCCATGATTCTAGCACTAGTCGCTCCACCGCCCGCTCAGCCAGCTAAAGGAGGGGTCAGGTAGCTAGAGGTGGTGGTCAGGCAGTTAGAGGTGGAGGCCATCCATTTAAAGGCCGACCGAGAGGCAGAGGTTAGAGTGGTGGGGCTCAGCCTTTTTTATGCATTCCCGGCTAGACCTGAGCCAGAGTCGTTACATGCAGTCATCACAGGTATTATTCCAATTCTCCATAGAGAAGCATCAGTTCAATTTGATTTGTATTCCACTTATTGATATGTGTCATCCTATTCTGCTTCATATTTGGGTATGTCTCTTAATTCTTTGAGTTCTCCTGTTTATGTGTCTAAGCCTGTCGAAGATTGTATTGTGGTATACCGGGTATATCGTGCTTTTTTGGTCACTATCGGGAGCTATGAGAGTAGGGTAGACCTTCTACTTCTTGATACGGTGGATTTTGACGTGATGTTAAGCATGGATTGGTTGTCACCTTATCACACTATTTTGGACTGTCACGCCGAGTCTGTGACATTAGCCATGTCGGGGTTTCGTTGATTGGAATAGAGAGAGACTCCTGGCCATCCTACTTGTAGGGTCATTTTATATGTGAAGGCTTAACGTATGATCGAGAGGGGGTGTCTGGCATATTTGCCCATATATCTGTGATCCTAGTGCAAATGTTCCTTCTATGGATTCAATACCAGTTGTGCGCAAATTCCTAGAGGTGTTTCCTACAAATTTGCTAGGGATGCCACCTGACAGAGATATTGACTTCTGCATTGACTTGGTTTCGGGCACTCAGCACATTTCTACCCCACCCTACCTTATGGCCGCACTTGAATTGAAGGATTGAAGGAGCTGTTGTAGGATTTGCTTGATAAGGGATTCATTAGACCAAGTGTCTCACCTTAGGGTGCACCGGTGTTGTTTGTGAAGAAAAAGGATGAGACAATGAGGATATGTATACAGTATTGGCAGTTGAAAAAAGTCACTATCAAGAACAGTAGCCATTGCAGAGGATTGATGGCTTATTTAACTAGCTTCAGGGTTCCAAGGTGTTTTCCATGATTGACTTGAGATCTGGCTACCATCAATTGAATATTAGGGCATTAGATGTCCCTAAGACAGCCTTTCAAACTCGGTATCGTCACAACGAGTTCTTAGTCATGTCTTTTGGCTTGACAAATGCCCCAGCATCCTTTATGGATTTGATGAACTAGGTGTTAAAGACCTATCTAGATTTTTTTGTGATCGTCTTCATTGATGATATTTTGGATTACTCCCACAGTCAAGAGGAGCTTGAGCAACATCTACGGATCGTACTTCAGACTCTGAGGGATCGTAGCCAAGTTTTCATAGTGTGAGTTTTGGTTGGACTCTATTGCCTTTTTAGGCCATATTGTATCTTCCGAGAGCATTAAAGTAGATCCTAAGAAGATTGAGGCATTTAAGAACTGGCCTAGACCTACTTCGGCTATAGAGATTCGGAACTTCTTGGGTTTGGCAAGTTATTATCTCCGGTTCGTGGATGGGTTTTCCTCTATCTCAGCCCAATGACCAAGTTGACCCAGAAGGGTGCTCTTTTCAGATGGTCAGACGAGTGTGAATTGAGCTTTAAGAAGCTCAAGACTGCATTGACTATAGCCCTAATGTTGGTGTTGCCTACGAGTTTAGGGTCTTACACTGTGTATTGTGATGTATCGCGTATTGGGCTTTGTGCAGTATTGATGCAGGACGGTATGGTAATTGCCTACGCATCTCGAGAGTTGAAGGTTCACGAGAAGAATTACCATGCGCATGATTTGGAGTTGGTCGCCATTGTTCACGCGCTAAAGATTTGGAGGCACTATCTATACGGCGTTTCATGTGAGGTCTATACCGACCATCGGAATCTCCAGCACATGTTCAAGTAGAAAGACCTTAATTTGCAGCAGTGGAGATGGTTGGAGTTATTGAAAGACTATGATATCACCATATTATATCACCTGGGAAGACCAATGTAGTGGCTAATGTATTGAGTAGGAAGCTTGAGAGCATAGGCAGTTTGGCATATTTACTGGTAGTGGAGAGGCCACTAGCTATGGATGTTCAGGCCTTGGCCAATCATTTTATGAGATTGGATGTTTTGGAACCCAGCTGGATTCTTGCTTGTGTTGTGGCACAGTCTTCGTTGTTGGAGTGTATCAAGGCTCGCTAGTTTGATGAACCTCACTTGTTAGTATTGAAGGACAAGGTGCAGCTGGGTGGTGCTAAGGAGGTTGTGATTGGAGATGAGTGTGTTATGCGGCTTCAAGGCCGGATTTGTGTTCCATATATTGATGGATTGAGAGAGTTGATCCTAGGGGAGGCCCACAGTTCACGCTATTCCATCTACCCAATTATCACGAAGATGTACCATGATTTGAAATAACACTATTGGTAGCGAAGGATGAAGAAAGACACTATTGCTTATGTATCTCGGTGTTTGATGTCAACAGGTGAAGTATGAACATCAGAACTCGGGATTTTGTAGATACTGCAGTAGAAGTGGGAGCGCATCACTATGGATTTTCTAGTCGGATTACCATGGATCTTGAGGAAGTATAACGCAGTCTAGGTTATTATGGACCGGTTGACTAAGTCTGCACACTTCATTCCGATGGCGACTTCCTATTCTTCAAAGCGATATGCTCAGATTCCCATTCAGGAGACTACCCGTCTGTAGGGCATGCCATTTCCATCATTTCAGACCGAGGCACGCAGTTCACATCACATTTTTGGAGATCCGTACAGCGTGAGTTGGGCATGCGTGTCAAGCTTAGTACCTCGTTTCAACCTCAGATGTACGGGCAGTCCGATCATACTATTCAGATCATGGAGGAAATGTTACATGCCTGTGTTATTGATTTTCGAGGTACATGGAACCAGTTATTACATCTAGAAGAGTTCGCCTACAACAATTGCTATCACTCGAGCATCCACATGGCTCCATATGAGGACTTATATGTGAGGCTATGTCATTCTCCAATTGGTTGGTTTGAGCCTGGAGAGGCAAGATTGCTGGGCACTGATTTTGTCCCGTGATGCCTTGAGGTTAAGGTGATTCAGGAGTGAATTCGTACAACTCAGTCCATGCAGAACACTTATGCGGACCGGAAGGTCCAAGATGTAGCTTATATGGTGGGTGAGAAGGTTCTTCTCCGAGTTTAGCCTATGAAGGGCGTGATGTGGTTTGCGAAGAAGGGAAAGTTGATCCCGAGGTTTATTAGTCCGTTTGAGATCTTAGAGTGGGTTGGGGAGGTAACTTACAGGCTTGCATTGCCCCATAGCCTAGCAGGGGTACATTCGGTATTTCATATTTTCATGTTTCGAAAGTAGCATGAGAACAATTCAAATGTTTTGGACATTAGCACGGTGCAGCTTGACAAAAATCTAACCTATGAGGAAGAGCCGGTGGCTACTCTAGACTGGCAGGTTCATAAGTTGAGATTCAAGAGTTTTCCTTCTGTGAAAGTGCAATGGAGGGATCATGCAATTAAGGAGGCTACGTGGGAGTCCGAGTCCGATATGCGGAGTAGTTACCCCCATTTTTTTTTTACCAATCCAGGTACTTTTCTATGTCCGTTCGAGGACGAAAGTTTTTTTAGAGGTGGAGAATGTAAAGACCCGATAGGTCGTTTTGAGGACTACCCTTTATTTCCATGTTCCGAGACCTTTATTAGCTTCATTTGATGTTTCTTGACTTGAGTGCATGGTCCGTCATTTTTCTGGAAAGTTTTTATGCAAATTTTGAAGAAAAAGTGATTTTAGGCTTAAAATGGGACTTGAGTTGACCAAAGTTAACATTCTTGGTAAATGACCTCGGATCAGTGTTTTGACGATTCCGGTAGGTTCATATGATGTTTTTAGACTGGTACGCACTTTTGTTTTTGATTGGGGTCCAGGGTGACCGAGTGCATTTCTGCATGTTATGGGAAAATTGTGAAATTAAGTTTTTTCAAGTTGAAAATATTGAGCTTTTATAATCAATTCTTGTTATTTGATGTTATTTGATGATTAGAGGTAGAGAGCAAGTTTGTAGGATGTTATTATACTTGTGTGCATGTTTGGATTAGAGCCTTAGGGGATCGGGTGAGTTTCGGATGAGTTTGGATGATTATGCAACTGCTAGTGCAATTCTAGTTGCTGGTGTCTGCTGCAGATCTCGCAATTGCAAGCCACGCTTTTGCGGTCACACGATCGCATTTGCGAAAGGGGCTAGAAGGCTAGAACTTTGCTTTTGCGATGACTACTTCGCATTTGCAAACCAAGTTGAGATCGCATTTGCGATCTCAAAGTCGCATTTGCGACACAGTGTCTTGGGAGTGAGCTTCGCATTTGCAAAGTGTTGCTGCGCAATTGCGATGGGGGGCAGTTCGCATTTGTGAACAAAATGTGGCATTTACGACTATGATGGGCCTAATATACTGATCGCATTTGCGATCAGTGTGTCACATTTGCGGGCATCACATTTGCGAACAAGATTTTGCAAATACGACATCTGAAGCTAGGTAAAAGAGTGGAAAATCATAACTTAGCTCATTTTACAGCATTTCTCAAGCCCAAACACTCTAGAGGTGATTTTTGAAGAACCCTTTCTTCCCAAATTAATTTTAAGAAACTTTAACTAGTTTTTAATCAATTTTACTTTCATGCATTTTTAACATCAAATCTAAGAATTTCATGGTAGAAATTTGGGGTTTTGGGTAGAATTTAAGGATTTATAAAATTGAGATTTAGATCTCAAATTGAGGTCGAATTTCCAAATAAATCACATAACCGGGCTCGGGAGTGAATAGATAATCGGATTTTGGTCCGGATCTTAGATTTTCACCAAGCGCACCCGGCTTGACTTTTGTTGACTTTTTTAATTTCTTCAAAGATTGAACTTTTTTCATTCGTGAATAGTTTCTAAGTATATTTTGAATTGTTTGAACGATATTTGGCTAGATTGGTTGGTGTCGAGGCTTGTTTGAAAGAAAAAGTCGTGGTTGATTGTTGAGTTGGTTGCACAAAGAGATAAGTGTCATGTCTAACTTTGATTTGAGGGTATTAGGACTTTTTGTTCTATTTGTTACGTGAAATATGTGTGGTAACGTCATATATATAAGGTGACGAGTGTATATGCGTTGTTACGGGTTAAAGCATGCGGGTTGGGCTATTTACTTTCATGTGCTATCTCTTGTTACATGCTTTGATTTCTATGTGTTCTTACTTGTTATTCATTTCCTTACTTGTTATCTGTCACTTAGCTAGTACCTATTCCGATTTGTTCATTTTTCACTTAATATCTACTTACCTGCTACATGTTCCTACTTGCATTAGTTGTATATTTTTATTGTCTCATTTTTTTACTTGCTTTTATTATCCTTATATTACTTGATGCGCCTTATTATGTTATTCCAATAAAGTTAGTCATTTAGCTATTCTTGTATTAATGAATCGTCGGGATTTGGGATTACGAGGTATTGGTTATCCATTATTTGTGTTGGTAGTTCCTTAATTTTCCGCACGTTTCATTTTCCTTTTGTGTTGAGATTTCGTACTTAGTTGTGTTGAGTTGCTTATGCTAATGAATTGATATTGGGAACGAGTTTCACGTCACAACAGTATTGAAATGAATAGGTATTGGGATCGGGTTGCACGCCGCAACAGATAATGATATGATATGATATTGGGATCAGGTTGCATGCCGCAACAAATATTGTAATAAATGTTGGGATCGGGTTGCACGTCACAATAGGTATTATGATAATTGTTGGGATCAAATTGCGTGACGCAACAAATTATGATGTGTTGTAGCTGTTGTAGTTGCAGAGTTTTATCTTGGTACTGTGATATGAGACTTGAGACCAAGTTATTCTGGGGGCCCCTGGTAGTTGAACTTTGGGTCCGTTTTTATGAGTTTACTGCTTTATTCTATTTCGGTATTATGCTGTGATTATTATTTGTACAGGTTTGTAGTGAGTGTCTTACTATAGACTCGTCAATATTTCGTCGAGATTAGGCTCGACACTTACAAAGTACAAGGGGTCGGTTGTGCTCATGCTATACTTTTGCACTTCTTATGCAGATCCCGATGTTTGTCCTAGTGGCGCGTAGTGGAGAATGCTCGGATTTGACTGCTACAGGAGAGTTGAGGTAGAGGTGCTCGACATTTGTAGTCCCTGAAGTCCCCTTCTATCATGTTTTGCTATTTATCTAGTTTCAGACAGTTGTACTTTAATTCTGGCAATATTTATGGTGTTGTAGTTGCTCATGTGCTTGTGACTCCAGATTTCTTGTAATAGTTTAGTACTGCATTATTTATATAAATTTCATTCATTTATGAGTTTGGCAACTGTTAATTATCATTACTATGTTACAAAATATTAAAAACTAGTTAAGTAATTAGCTAACATTGGCTTGCCTAGCAAGCGGATGTTAGGCACCATCACGGTTCCACGGTTGGAATTTCGGGTCGTGACAAACTGTGTTGATATTGATTGTGGGGTGATATTTGCGTCGAGGCCCCATATTGGACGGTGTGGCATTAATTGTTGAGTGTTGATATTAATTGTGAGGGGATGCTGCGTCAGGCCCCCTATTGGGTTGAGTGATATTGATCATTGACTTTTGATTTGATCAGTACTTGGGCTAGGATCCGCCCCTTCAGAGTCAGGTATAATCCTGTGAGTGCAGGCACTTGATATGTTCTTAGTAAGGGGCTTATGCCAGGCACACCTACTATGACGACCCGATAGGTTGTTTTGATTACGAACACTTATTTTTGTATTTCGAGACCTCTCATAGATTCATTTGATGTTATATGACTTACGTGCATGGTCTGTGTCATTTTTCGTAAAGCTTTTATCTGAAACTTTTAAGAAAACGTGATTGTTGACTTAAAATGAGGCTAGAGTTGACCACAGTCAACGTTTTTCGTAAACGACCTCAGATTGGTATTATGACAATTCCAGTAGGTTTATACGACATTTTTGGACTTGTACACGTGTTTGATTGGGGTCCAGGGTGACTCTAGCGCGTTTCAGCACATTATGTGAAAAAGTTGGAAAAATGAGTTTAAAAGTTTAAATTTTGAGTTTTGATGTTCGGTTCTTGATACTTGGTGTTATTCTGATGATTTGAGTTAGTGAACGAGTTCGTGGAATATTATTGTACTTGTGTACATATTTCGATTGGAGCCCGAGGGGCTCGCGTGAGTTTCGGATGCGTTATGGGAAGTTTCTGACTACTGAAACAACAACTAGTATGTTCAGGTTGTAGGTCTCACATTTGCGAAGACCCGATCGCAATTGTGAGTCTCACATTTGCAATGTCAGGCTCGCAAATGTGGATTTAGGGCAAGGACCGAAGACTTAGCAAATGCGAAGAAATGGTCGCATTTGCGAACAGGCCGGTGGTGGCATTTGCGATCCAAGAGTCACATTTGCGAATACCTTATTCATGGATTAATCCCGCCATGCAATTATCTTGATCCCTATAGAGAGGGAGATGGTGCGGAGATTTATAGTGTCACGACCCAAAATCAACCGTCGTGATGGCACCTATCATGGAACTAGGTCAGCCTTAACTCAACAACCCAACACAAGAACAATAAGTTTGAAAACCTTAGCGGAAGCATTTAACATTTTAAGAAAAACTGTTTGAAACATAAAAAAATCCCAAAGTGATACAATGCAGCCCCAAAACCAGGGTGTCACTGAGTACATGAGTGTCTAAATCAGAAAATACAGTCTACTACAGTGTCTAAAGATATAAACTGAAGGTACGACAACGATAAAGAAGGAGAGTTAAGGCCCGCGAACGCCATGCAGCTACCTTGATAATCTCCAAACTCTGGAACCTCGATCGGCAACCACCGCTACGACCGATATCGCCTTGATCTGCACACGGGGTGTAGGGGGTAACGTGAGTACATCAACTCAGTAAGTAACAAGTCCAAACTTTGGACTAAAAGGTAGTGACGAACACAACCTCAACAAGTATAACAGAAATAATTGTGCAAAAACGTAGGCATGCTTTCAAGTCAAATATACAGCTCAAAACAGTAAAGGCAATACAGATCTGAACAGTGTAAGATATACAACTCAGCTATCTCTACATGCCAATGCACAAAATATATGAAATGCACCATGTATTCTCACTCTCAAGTGCTTAACCACTCGGTACTGTATATGGCCATCCGGCCTAGGGAAATCCATCCCGGAACATATACAACACTGACAATAACTCACCCAGTACCGAGGAAAAGGGGCAATCCAACCTTGTGGAGAAATCCATCTCCGCGTATCAAGTACTTCGGAAAAATCCATGTCCAGGGAAATCCATCCCTCAATACTATCATCCGCGCTCAGTGGGGGTGTGTTACAGACTCCGGAGGGGCTCCTGCAGCCCAAGCGCTATCATAATCATCAATATAACCGCTACGGCATGCAACCCGATCCCATAACTGTCACTCACAACCAGGCTCTCGGCCTCACTCAGTCATCAACCTCTCCAGTCTTACCACGAGCTCACAATGTCATGAAAACTACCCGGAACAATGATATGATGAATCAATAAATAGGTGAGACTGAGATATGATATAAAAAAGCATGATCATGACTGAGTATGTAATATTAAATGAAAACTAGTGAGATAACAGCGAGAAACGACCGCTGCAGTTCCAAACAATACCGGCACAAAGCCTAAACATGATATCTAGCATGAATTACAATTCAACTACTTTATCACATGATGAAAACATCGATATCAACAGGATAGAGTCACTAAACGATGCCATGGAATCACCCAGGTCACAAATCTCACGGTGCATGCCCACACGCCCGTCACTTGGCATGTGCTCCACCTCAATACCAATCACATAACACATAATTTAGGGTTTCGAACCCCCACAACCAAGTTTAGAAGAATTACTTTCCTCAAACCAAGAAAAATCCTACTCCGCGACGCCTTTGTCTCTCAAATCGGTCTTCAAACGTCCTGAATCTAGCCTCAAGCAATACAATACGATCAATATAGGCTAAAGAAATCAATTCCATAAGAAAAATACCAAATTATAGCTAAAATCCAAAATCGGCTAAAACCCGACCCCCGGGCCCACGTCTTAAAATCTGACAAAAATCACAAAACCCGAAAGCCCATTCACTCATGAGTCTAACCATATCTAATTTACTCAAATTCGAAAAGAAAATCCCATTTAAAACCTCAAAATTCCATCTCAAGAACACCTCCACTTTTTCCCCTTAATTTCACCAATCAGAATTTGGATGATAAAATCAAAGATATAATCATAGCATTTAACCAAAACCAAGTGAGAAACACTTTTTCCAATCAACTCCGCGAAAATCCTTTCAAGAATCGCCCAAATCCGTGATCTCTAGCTGAAAGTATGAAAAATGAGCTCAAACCCTCGATTTTGAATTTAACACTATCTGCCCAGATTTCCTTCTTCGCGAACGCGACCGTCCTCTCGCGTTCGCGTTGACCAACTTGACTGCCCCTTCACTTTACTCTTCATGAACACGACCCATGCCTCGCGAACGCGATGCTTTACTAACTCAAACCTTCGCGAACGCGACCACCACCTCGCGAACGCGTAGCACAAGGACCTGGGGTCCCCAACTACCTCACTCCTTTTTGCGAACGAGACCCTGATCCAGCGTTCGTGATGCGCACGCAGACCATACCTTCGCGTTCGTGTCATCTCCTTCACGAATGCGAAGAACAAAATCTCACCACTCAGAAAACACTATTCATGAACGCGAGCACCCTCTCGCGAACGAAAAAGAGGAAACCAAAAAAATGCAGCAGCAGATATCAGCAATCTCACCAAGGCCAAAAATTATCCATTAACTACCCGAAACTCAGCCGAGGCCCTCGGGACCTCAACCAAACATACCAACATGTCCCATTCTATCATAGAAACTTAGTCGAATCTTCGAATCTCTCAAAACAACATCAAAACACCAAATTACCCCAGATTCAAGCCAAAGAACTTAACTTCCGAATTCCACAACGATGCCGAAACCTACCAAACCACGTCCGAATAACCTCAAATTTTGCACACAAGTCAGAAATGACACCACTAATCCAATAAAACTTTTGGAAATCCAATCCTACCCCGATATCAAAATTTCCACTACCGGCCAAAATCGCCGAAATTCTAATTTTCGCCAATTCAAGCCTAATTCTACCACGAACCTCTAAGTCACATTTCGGACGCAATCCTAAGTCCAAAATCACCTGACTGATCTAACACCATCAAAATTCAAATCCGAGGTTGTTTACACATAAGTCAACATCAGGTCAAATTTTCCAACTTAAGCTTTTAAATAAGAGACTATGTGTCTCAATTCACTCTGAAACCACTCCGGACCCAAACCAACTAACCCGGTATATCATAATATAGTTGAAGAACACAAAAGTAGCAGGAAATGGGGAACGGGGCTATAAATCTCGAAACAACCAGCCAAGTCGTTACATATAGATAGCCTTACTTACGGTATTAGGCTATAGATGTCTAGAGAGACCAAGGATTATGTTTCTTTTACTTGGGTTGTGGAGATTGCTAGGTAGATCGAGATGATTTGTGGCCAGGGTAGAGAGGCGACATCTAAGAAGAGGCCTCTTCAGTTTGGTGGTTTCAACGGTGCCTCATCTGGAGGTAGGGTTCGCTTGGTAGAGGCCATCCTATCAGGCCGGTTCAGTCAGCGCTTCAGGTATTATGGGGCCTCAAGCAGCCACAGTGCCTATGGACTTCATCTTGAGCAACTAGCATACAGTGCACCTTCAGATCTGGCTAGTGCACCTCCGATTTAGAATCATGCAATGGTTTTTTGATAAACTGCCTCTTTGAACACTAAGACTAATGGTAGGCTATAATCTCGTATTTTAGTCGCTTATTTCACTCTAATGTACTGCACTTTAATTGAGTTTAAGTGTTAATTTCTATTATTTTGTACTAATTGTGTGTTTTATGCCTTGTAGGAGTGATTCCGGGTGATGTAGATGTTATGGAATGAATTCAAGTGATTTGGAGCTTTGAAGTCTGAGTAAAAGCCCAAAGGATCAAGCTGTGATCGTGTTCGGGGGGTGAGGACAAGTTCTGGATACCAAAAATCAAGTAAAAATCCATACTCTAAGAATTTTCCACACCAGCCTGGCGCATCTCCCCGTGCGGCGCTTGTGCATTTTTTACAAAGCCACGATCAAATTTTGCGCAGGAAAAGGTTTTTTCATCTAGGTCCGGCCCTACTTGGTATAAATACGCGTAAAAATATTATTTTTGGGACTTTGGACACATCTAAGACCTAAGGAAGCTAAGGAGGAGGTAGAGAAGCAAAAGTACGAGGATTTCATCATTCAATCCTCACTCAAGACAAGAGTTTGGATCATTTTATGTCTTCCTTTAACTCAAACATATTGGTGATGAATAGCACCATATCCATGGAGTAGTTCTCTTTAGGGTTTGATGGATTTGGTGTATTGATATTTGTTTGTGGCTTATAACTCTAGTTTTATGCATTGAATCGTTCTAGATGTTTTAACTGTTGCATCTATATTCACTTGTCCATGTAATCGAGAGAGGCGTAACTTGTGATATCTTTGCATTATTTTTTGTTGGTTGAATTCATTAATTCTTCTTAGTAATCAAAAGAGGCTAGTTAAATTGTTGATTAAACCTAGTTAGGAGGACAATCAAGAGAGGTTCTCCTAAAGAGCAATCCACTACGAATTCTTGCATATCTTCACCGAGCTTAACTTAGTTCATCTTGTGAGGTTGAGACTTAATCGAGAGAGGAGTTTCTTCTAAATAGTGAACTAATAATTGAGTGAATTCAAGAGACTCACTTGAACATTAGAAGTGAATTATCTAGAGTTAGATCCCAAATAATTATCTTGCACCTATCCATCAAAACCCTATTTTCTCCCATTGATAACCTTCTTTGCTTACTCATTGTTGCAATTGTCATTAGTCAATAGTTTATACTCTTAGATAATTTTAGTTTTAAATCACATAATTCTCAACTGTTAATCATCTTGGATAGCAATCAATCTATAAACTATGAAAATACTGACTCCAATCCCCGTGGATACGATATTATATTATACTATATTCGACTAGCGAGCATATTTAAGTGTGTGTTTTGCACTCGTCAAAGAGGTTCCTTTCAATGAAATAAAATTTTGTTCTTACTAAAGTATTACGCAAACTTATCTTTATTTTAATTTATGATCGCCTTTTCTTTCCAGTGATCAAATTAATAAAAAGCCTTGTTCTAAGATTATGACATGTAATGAAACCCTTGAACAAAGCATTAGCAACGAGCTGGATTACGAGGAATATGATGAAAGTGTGATGCCCGAGAAACTACCATAGGAAATCGAACAGTTAGAAAATCATAAAAAGCCCAATCTCGAGGAGACAGAGGTGATCAATCTGGGAAATGAAGAAGTGAAGGAAACTCGAATCATCATCCAATTTAATGTAGAACATAAGCCAGAATTGGTGGAATTACTTCAAAAATACATTGACGTGTTCGCTTGGTCATATGAAGACATGCTCGAATTGAGTACTGACATTGTCTCACATCGACTACCCACCGATCCTGCCAGACCACCAGTCAAGCAAAAATCATGAAAGTTCAAGCCTGATTTGAATATGAGAATCAAAGAAAAAGTCACCAAGAAAATATAGGCGAATTTGATGAGGGTCACAAATTACCCCACCCGGTTGGAAATATAGTACCAGTGCTAAGAAGGACAGGAAAATCAGGATATGTGTGGATTATCGAGAACTCAACAAAGCAAGTCCCAAAGTTGATTTTCCTCTGCAAAATACCAACATTCTCATTGATAACTGTGCAAAACACGATTTACAGTCGTTTGTGGATTGTTTCACCGGATATCTGTAATGCCCCGGAAAATTTTGCTAAGTAATTTAGGATTTCATGGTGCCAGGTAGGCTAATTATAATATTTTACGTGCTATTAATATGATGGACATCAATTGGATTTGATAAGTAAGTGTATAAGTCTTACAATAAGTAATTTGGGGTCCAAGGAAAGGCCTAAGTCTAAGTGAAATTGGAAAATTTCATAATAGGCTAAAATTTCAAATGAGTTCGCACAAGTCCACACTTTGGACGAGCATATATATATATATATATATATATATATATATATATATACCTATCAAATGAAAGGTCTTCGAGTCTAGTTTCTAACGCTTCAAACCGATCGTCATTTGGACATTCCTACACAAAGTTATGATCAAATTACCAAAAGCTGGAAAAATGTGATCCTGTGGGGAATTTTATGCGATCGCATATCAATTATGCTGTCCGCATACTTAATATGCGACCACAAAACAGGTCGCGGAATGGACCAGAACTGCCCAGTTTTGGGCACCGAGTTATGCGATGGGTTTGCGGCCCGCATACCCATTTTGCGACGCATTATGCGATCGAATACCCTGTTTCAGAGGCTTCATTTCCCTATTTTCATAACACGGCCCCATTTTAATAAATAGGATTTGGGGTTCATTTTGGGGTAATTTTATGAGCATTCTAGAGAGAGGTGAGAGCATTTTAGAGAGAGAAGGAGGAACCCAACATTCAAATCATCCAATCTTGCATCAATCTTCAAGAATCAAATAACCCAATCACAAGTTCTTCGTCAAAGAGGTAAGCTTCCATACCCCATAATTTCAATTTCGGGATTTTGATTAAAAATAGGTCATGAGAATTATGATTCTTGGGTGTAATAGTATTATGGATACATGCATGTACAAATTAGGTTTGTGGGAAGATTTTTGAACACAAATAAGTAAAGATTGGGTTGGGAAATGAAGGAAATCTTGTAGATGAGCTTTGAAATCAAGATGCACAACTAGTGTTTGATAAAATGATCAAATGAGCTGAAACCATGAATATCTCCCTAATTTGTGTTCATTTTGTTATGTCTCAAAGTAGATTGGGATTGCTAGAATTTCCGGAACACTATAGTAACTTAAGGAAAGCTTAAACAAGGTATGTTGGCTAAACTTTCTCTCTTAGAATCGAATTCCATAAATGTTTTCATAAGTTCAAGTATGGTTGGCTCAAAGTTCATAAATCTTATATTCCGGGTTATTACCCATAAACATGACTATTCCGAAATGAGCCTTATGAATAAAGATATATATATTCTAAGTATGAGTTGCGTATTAAAATGTTACAGCTTTGAGTCGTGTTTCAAATAAAGGCTAGTATGCCAAATTGTGTGAGAAAACTCGATATGGTTGATACTCCTAATTTCTCTTATGTGTACCAAATGTATTTGATTGATTGTGTCTAGTTGTTGGTAATCTATAAAGATGTTTGAAATGAATTGAATGAATTTGTGTTGCAAGAATATAGGTGCACGATGTGTCTCAATGCTTTCAATATGCTATTTTGTCAAATGAGAATGTGTAAGAATGTGAAACATGTGCTAAAATGCCTAGACTTCAAGTCGAGTTTGATTTGAGATGGTTATGCCGAAATGTGTGAAATCCTCTTTATGCTTACGACCTATAATTGCTCTCATATGTGCCTATTATCTTAAATTGAAATGTTTAATGTTGAAAGTGAAAATGATGTTGTGAGGCCCCATGAAAGATTCTTACTCTAAACCCGAAAGCTCGTAGTGTCAAATTAGGAATACGTGCTCGCCGCGGTTCGGACCCTTTGGACTAATCTATGCATTAAAAAGTCAAGGAATAATATTTTCCAGAAAAGTGCGATTCTGCGGTCGAGAATGCTGTTGCATAACAGCTATGCGGACCGCATAGTCGCCGCAGAGTGAAACAGTGTGTTGGTCAAATTTGAGGTCAACTATGCGATCGCATAATCGATATGCGGACCACATAGTCATCGCATAATCCCCTTGGAATTTTGTAAGGGGCAGTTCTGTGGTGCATTATGCGATCGCAGAACGGGTATGCGGACCGCATTTCTGTCGCATACCCAAACAGTGTCTTCAGGTTTAGGGGAGCATTTTGCGGTCCATTCTGCGGACCGCATGTCAGCTTTTGCGATCGCAGATTTGAGTCGGGCTCCTATTTTCTAATTTTTAAAACCCGAACCCACCCCATTAAAAACACCCCATTAGACCATTTTCCTGTTATTTCACGACATATAGAGTGAGAGGCGGAGTTCTAGAGTGAGAGAGAGTAATCTTCATCAAGTCCTCTCTCAATCATTCCCCCAAATCCTTGAAGATTGTCAATTGAAGCTCCTAGGTCTTCATCCTAAGAGGTAAGAACTGTACCATCATCAATAATTTCAAAATTTCTGTTAAAATAGGTAATTAGCAAGTGGGTACATGGGTATAAGGGCTAGTAATCTTGCATGCACAAGAGATATTGGGGTATGGGGAGGATGAGAACTAAAGAGACAACAATTGGGGTACAATATTGAAGAAATTTCTTTCAAAAAGGGCCTAAGATCATAATGCATCTTTTATGTTTGATAATATGCTCAAACGAGCTAGAATCTTAATCTCGTCTCTAATTCTTGGTTCAATTGTAATTCTTATACAGTAGATTGAAGTGCTAAGAGTCCCGGAATTTTATAAGAATTAGGGAAAAGATTTATTGAGGTATGTATGGCTACAAACCCCTCCTCTTAAAAATTGAGCTTCCATGGTGCCCATGTAAGTGTTGTAAGTTCGAAACATGATTGATGTAGTGCTTGTTATGTTAAGTGGATTGATGTTGTGAAAATGTATGTGGTAAGTAGTTCTTTGTGTGTTTAATGTGTTATTCTTGTAAACGGAAGATGTGTGGAGAACATGATTTATGTGATAAATGCCTAACTATCATGCCAAGGTTACTTTGGGACTAATATACCAAACTTGACGAATTCCCCTCTATGCTTATGACTTAAATTGCTTTTGTATATGTCTATGACTTTAAGTGGCAAGTTAAATGTTGAAAATGGGAACAATGTGATACGTGAGTTATGGAATGTGGAAATTGTGGCCCCAAGTGCCGGTAAACTAATACATGTGTAACCAAAGATTGGTGTGAGATGAATAATGGAAAATGGTAACGTCTCGGGGAGACGGCTTAGCAGATCGGGCCGTGATCGGACGCCATGATAAATATACACATGGTGGTAATGTATTGATGATTGAAACTGAAAAGTGTGAATAAAATAATGGTAACGTCTCGGGGAGACGGCTTAGCCGATCGGTCCGTGATCGGACTCCGCTCACGAAAGCGGTGGTAATATGGATAATGATGCATCAGTGCGGGATGCTCCAATCTAAAATTTCAAGAACTATGTGAAAATCATGTGAAACTCCTTATATTGTTGGCATGGTGCTTACTTGAAACTTTGTTGTCTTTACGATTTCCCCTTTACTCTTGTATGGTTGTTCTTTCTAACAGGATGGTGTTTAGTTATACATACTAGTAATATCCCATGGTACTAACGTCCCTTTTGCCGGGGGCGCTACATTTTTTAAATGAATGTAGGTGGCTCCATAGCGGATAGTGCCGATCGTGTGTAGCGGAGCATTCTCTTCTAGAAATCTTGGTGAGCCCCTTCCTCCTTCAAGGGGTTATGTTGTGCACCTTTTGTTATAGATATCCATTTTGAGGTATAGCCGGGGCCTTGTTGCCGACGTTGTTATCATTGTCTTTTGTATCCTTAGAGGCTTCGTAGACGTTTATGTAGGTTATGTACGGGTGTTGGATAGGTCAATGAACCATGTTGTAATCTTGTACTCTTGCTTTCTTCTAAACTATAAATATATGGAATCTTGGAAGCCTAATTACGGTTAAGGTTGTGTTATAAAATAAGCTATCCAAGTTAAATGTGCAACCCCTCTTATTGTCTAACTAAACGGAAATCGGATTCATTAATCGCAATGAGTTGGGTAGAAAGTGTTTGTTAAGGCTTGCTTAGTTGGGTTCACTCGATTGAGCGCCGGTCGCGCCTCCCGAGGTTGGGGCGTGACCGATGTGAAATGTGGGGGAAAGAGCTTGAGTTATGAAATGTGGCCTAGTGCCAAGTATGATGTGATAATTATGGCCCCAAGTGCCGATGAACTGGTATATGTGAAATAAATTTGAAATGAGATGATTGATGAAATATGAAAATGTCTTGGTGAGACAGCCTAGCCGATCGGGCCGTGATCGGACGCCATGCCGCACACATGGTGGTACTGTGCTGATATTGAAAACCGGAAAGTGAGAATGAAATTGTGATTGAGATACATGTCTCAAATGAGACAACCTAGCCGATCGGGTCGTGATCGGACTCCGTGACAGAAATTGTGATTGAAATTGGGAGTTGGTTATGATGTGCATATTGTGAACAATGGTATTGTGAATAGTAGTATTATGAATTGTGGTGAATCGGTACTAAAGATCTTCTATCCAATAATAACATTGCCTTCATATTGCGAGTGTCATTTTGACCATATGAACTTTCGTATATTGAAAAATTGATATGTTTTAGCTTGGCCTTTGGATATCATTGATTATTACTTGTTGTTTACATGGTTGTCTTTTCTTATATTGGCATTCTATTTTGAAAGAGGACTTTTAGCTATTCATACTAGTACTATTCGACAGTACTAATGTCCCTTTTTGCCGGGGGCGCTGCATCTTTAATGGATGCAGGTGGTTCCACAGTAGGCGCCAGTGATCAGTGATAGCGGTACGCTCCTTTTAGCTAACTTGGTGATCCCCACTTCATTTCGCGGTCCAGTGTCATTTGGCTATCGTGTACTTTGTATTTTGAGGTATAGCCGGAGCCTTGTTGGCGGCATTTCCATATTATTCTTCAGTTGAATTTAGAGGCTCCGTAGACAGGTTGTGGGTGGTGTTTGGTATTGAAAATTAAATTAAAAATATTGGTATTTGACAAATATGTTTTTCTTCATATCCATAAAAACTGTAACATTTTGGATATTATGGTTGAAACTGCTAATGGAAACAAAATGGAAGTTGTTAATGAAATAATTACAAAGTATGATTGATGGAGTTCATCTCCTCTTTTATGCATCAATTAGTTTGGGTAGAATGAAACCTGTCAGGCTTGCTCAGTCGGGTTCACTCGGTTGAGCGCCGGTCGCGCTCCTCGGTTTTGGGGCGTGACAATATCACAAGATATTGATGCACGAAAAAAATGTAGAGAAGACATCATATGGGGAGTTTATTGTTATAGGGTCACGCAATTTGGTCTTAAAAATGCCGGTGGCACCTACATGAGGGCTATGACTACTTTTCTCATGACATGATCCAAAAGGAAATTAAAGTATATGTGGATGATACCATTAGCAAGTCATGCAAGAGTGTGAATCATTTAAACGACTTGTTGAAGTTCTTTGAATGGTTGTGAAGGTACAATTTGAAGTTGAACCCTGCAAAGTGCGAATTTGGAGTTTTCACTAAGAAATTATTGGGTTTCATCCTCAGTAGGAAAAGGATAGAGTTGGATCCCTCAAAGATCAAGGTTATTCAAGACCCGCCACCTCCTAAAAGCAAGGATGTAATGAGCTTCCTTAGGAGACTGAACTACATCAGTCGATTCATAGTCCAATCAACAGTGATCTGCGAACAAATTTTCAAGTTACTAAAGAATGACGCCACCACGAAATGGACGGAGGAATGCCAAAAGGCTTTTGATAGAATTGAGGAGTAACCCTCTAGTCTGCTAGTGTTGGTTCCTCTCGAACTAGGAAAGCCTTCGTCGCTATATCTATCCATATTGGATAACACATTTGGATGTGTGTTGGGGCAGCATGATGAGACAAGAAAGAAGGAACATGCCATTTGCTATCTTAGCAAGAAACTCACGTCGTACGAAGCTAGATACACGTTGTTGGAATTAACGTGATGTGTTTTAACTTAGATCGCCCGGTATTGAGGCACTATCTGTCATCACACACCACATACCTAGTATCCAGACTCGACCCGCTCAGGTACATCTTCTAGAAGCCAATGCCAACTGGAAAGCTAGCAAAGTGGCATATCCTTCTCAATGAATTCGACATTGTGTACATGACACAGAAGGCCATTAAGGGACAAGCTCTGGCTGATCACCTTGCAAAAAACCTAGTAGACAAAAAATACAAGCCACTTACTACATATTTTCTAGACGAAAAGGTACTATTCGCATGAGAAGATATTTTGGAGCTTTATCTAGAATGGAGGAATTTCTCTGATGGAGCAACGAATTTCAAGGGAGTAGGGATCGAGGGCAGTCTTAGTCTCCGAATTCGGATAGCATTATCAAATTTCGACCAAGATAAGGTTCCCATGTACAAATAATATGGCGGAATACGAAGCATGAATCTTTGGGATTATGATGGCGGTCGATATGAACGTCAAAGAACTTTTGGTCATAGGAGATTTTGATTCTCTGATCCACCAAATCCAAGGTGAATGGAGTACAAAGAATGTCAAGATTCTACCATACTTGCATTGTGTTAGAGTTGTGTGTAAGAAGTTTACCAAGATCGAGCTTAGGCATGTTCCCAGAATCTAGAGTGAATTCACCGATGCTCTTGCAACATTGTAATCCATGACTTAACACGTAGACAAGAATTACATTGACCCTATTGAGGTACATATCTGGGACCAACATGCATATTGCTTTCACGTAGATGAAGAACCAGATGGTAAGCCTTAGTATCATGGCATCAAAAGGTTTCTTAGGATAAGAGAATTCCTAGAGGATTCTACTAACTGCTAGAAATGGGCACTAAGAAGGCTAACAACCCACTTTTTCCTTAACGGGGAAGTCCTATGTAGGAGGACCCCGGACTTGGGTCTGTTAAGTTATGTAGATGCTGTAGAAATGTCAAGATTGATGAAGGAATACATGCAGGGATGTGCGGGCCTTACATGAACGGTTTCACCTTAGCCAAGAAGATTCTGAGGGCAGGATACTTTTGGATGACCATAGAAGGGGATAGCATTCTTTATGTGCAGAAATGTCATCAGTGTCAGATTCACAGGAATTTCATTAGGGTTCCACCAAATGAGCTAAATTTGATGGGTTCTCCTTGGCCGTTCGCCGCTTGGGGTATGAATGTGATCAGACCCCTAGAATTGGCTGCATCGAACGGGCATCATTTCATCCTAGTGGCAATTGATTATTCAACCAAATGGGTCAAAGCTTCTACATATAAAGTTGTTACATAGAAGGTGGTGACAGATTGTGTCCGTAACAACATAGTCTGCCGATTCAGGATCCCAGAGTCAAATATAATAGACAATGCAACAAATCTCAACAGTAATCTTATGAGAGAAATTTACGCGAAGTTCAGACACAATTCCACAGCATACAGGTCGTAGATGAATGGAGCAGTTGAAGCGACCAACAAAAACATCAAGAGGATCTTGTGAAAGATAGTAGTCAACCACAGGAAATGGCATGAGAAAATATCATTTGCATGACTTGGCAATTGCACTACAATGAGGACATCTACCTGGGCAACACCGTACATGTTGGTATATGGTATTGAAGTCGTAATACCCGCATAGGTCGATATACTTTCTTAAATGATTATCCAGGAAGCCAAGCTAGACAATGCATAATGGATACGTATTAGGCAGGAGCAACTAATTATAATTGATGAGAAGAGGATTGACGCAGTTTGTCATGGTCAGCTTTACTAAAACAGGATGACCAAGGTGTTCAACAAGAAAGTGAAATCTTGGCAGTTCACACTAGGGCAGCTGGTCTTAAAGAAGATATTTCCCCATCAAGAGGAAGCTAAAGGAAAGTTCGTGCCAAATTGGCAGGATCCATATGTGATCCATCGGGTAATGTCAGGAGGAGTATTAATCTTAGCAGAAATAGATGGTAGAGTGAGCATAAAGCCCATCAATTCAGACGCAATCAAGGGATACTATGTTTGAAGACAATAGGTTAGGTTTTGTGTAGTAGAACTACGATTGACCCGACTTCCCACGGTGGGATACGCAAGCAACCCACGTAGGGTTCGGTCCCCCATTTGTAATAGAAAAATCCAAATATCATTTCCATGTATTTGGAACTACGCCATGACTTGATTTCCTCTGGAAGGAATACATAGGAAATCCACATCGGATTCAGTCAGTAATTGTAATCGAACTACATTTTGGCCTGATTCCATTTGGATACATAGGCAATCTGAGTCAGACTCGTCATATCATTTCAAAATTTCATTTCTTCACTTGCACCTATTGTAATCAAACTACGTTTTGACCCGATTCCGTTTGGATACGTAGGCAGCCTGAGTCAGGGTTTATCACTTTAATATTTCATTTATTCATATCCTCGGTCTATGTTTAGACCTGATTCCTTGTGGATACGTAGGGAACTTGAAAAGGTTTGGTCAACACCCTAGGAAAGCCTTTGTAATGTATTGTTTAGGTTAGGAAATGACTGCATCAGCAAAAGGACTTCAACATCAGGGGAACATTCAAAAAGGCATCGTCAACAAGTCATAGTTATCCAGGAAACACTCGAATGAAGGAGTTCAAGGGTTCCTAAACACGTCATAGTCCGAAACAATGACGTTTATCAATAATTATTCAAAAAAAACTATTTTTCTAAAAAGTGCTTGTCCTACTTTTTCACCCGCCAAGCCTCATGACATAATTCACCACAGTCAGAGGGAACATGAAGGAATGAAAGAGCAAGACGACTTTGTCCTACATTTTCCTTGATGAATGCATGCTTAAACTCGGACTGGGGCCTTCTGTTTTGCTTTATCGGTCGGAACTTTGGGTCCAAGTTCAATTGAAGGGTAGTAATCTCCAGTGGGATCCCTGTCATGTCAAGGCAAGCAGAACAATCCATATTTTTTATAAGGAATTTAATGAGATTTTCCTAGATCTCGGGGGTTAACCCCGTGCCCAGGTATATCATTCGATCGGGCAGATGTTCGATCAATATGATTTGTTCCAGCTATTCGACCGTTGACTTTATTACATCAGAATCATCGGGGATTATGAAAGTTCGAGGTATCATATAATCATCATCCTCGAAAATTTCCTGCTCCTCCGATCGGGCCGAGGCCGGCGACTGTGATTGCTATTTAACTTCTTGCTTTCCCTTTGACTCCTACCCCTTTGTTAACGAAAGCACTGATACCGGTACCACTTCGTCGATTGTAAACATTTCTTTGGCGGTGGGTTGTTCACTGTACACCGTTTTGATTCCTTCAGATGTTGGAAACTTCAGGACTTGATGAAGCGTCGAGGGTACTGCCCTCATATTATAGATCCAGGGCCTCACGAGCAACGCGTTGTACCTCATGTCGCCTTCGATCACATGGAACTTTGTTTCTTGGGTGGTCCCGGCCACATTTACTGGCAAAATTATTTCCCTTTTGGTTTTTTCACTTACCATGTTGAAGCCGTTAAGTACCCGAGCTACGGGCACGACTTGATCTTGGAGGCCGAGTTGCTCTACGACCCTTGATCGAATAATATTTGTCGAGCTACCTAGATCAATCAACACACATTTAACTTGAATTTTATTCATAAGTATAGATATAACCATTGTGTCGTTGTGAGTTTGTTCGATCCCTTTTTCATCCTCGTCGTTGAAAGACAAAGTTTCTTCTGGTAGGTAGTCTTGAGTTCGCTTCTCCCTCATGATTGTCATCTTGGTGAGTTTAAATACCGGTCCTTGAGGAATATCGACGCCACAAATGGTCATGTGAATCATATGCTGCGGCTCTTCCTGCTCGTTCTGTCTGTTTGAATCTCTGTTTTTGAAGTGGTTCTTGGCTCGATCACTTAGGAATTCTCGAAGGTGACCCTCGTTGAATAAACAAGCTACCTTCTCCCTCAGCTATCTGAAATATTCGATTTTGTGACCATGGGTACCATGGTATTTGCATATTTGATTAGGGTTCCTTTGAGTTGGGTCGGTTTGTAGGGGCCTGGGCCATCTAGTATCCTTGATCCGTCCAATAGCTGATACAATACCCGATGCACCGATGCTGAAGTTGTATTCTGATAGTCGCGGTGCTTTCGTGGGCTCTACATGTTTATCGTAGCCATTTTTACTCATGAGCCCTCGGGAGCTCTGTCCTCGATCATTTATTCAATTATTTCGAACGGGGTTACGTCCTGGACCACTGTTTCTACGATCTGTGTTGTATGGTTGGTACCAATTTCTGTTCGATCGGGGTTCTCTGTCGATGTCTCTGTGAATTATGTCGATGGGCCTATTTGGGTAAACGGAACCGGAAGGGGTTCCCAATTAATCATCCTCGACCCTGTCCTTTTGTCTCACTTTGAAGAGGTCCAACTTCCTTATCGCAACCTTTATTGCTCTGGCCTGTGCTTTTATGAACGAATCTGCAAGCATGGCGAAGGAATCTATGGAATTGGGCGGCAAATTGTGGTACCATATCATCGCCCCTTTCGATAAAGTCTCTCCAAACTTTTTCAATAGAACAGATTCAATCTCATAGTCTTTTATGTCATCCCCCTTTATTGCGCATGTATAAGAAGTAGCATGCTCATTAGGGTTAGTGGTCCCATTGTATTTGGGAATTTCTGGCATGCGGAAGTTTTTCGGGATGGGCTTCCGAGCCGTACTTGAAGGGAAAGGCTTCTGCACGAACTTCTTCGAATCCAAACCCTTTAGAATCGGTGGTGCCCCCGATATTTGGTCAACTCGGGAGTTGTATGTTTCTACCTTTTTATCATATGCCTCGATTTTCTTTTCTCCTGATTCTATCCGTCTAGTGAGCTCCTCGAGCATCTTCATAATGGCGGTGTCAGTTCCTGATTCATTGGCGTTCGGTTTCTCAGGTACTGCTTCGGCTCTGTGAACAACTTCTTGTGATGTTTCGAGCTCAATTCTGCTTGGTGCTCGATTCTGATTTTGGAGTTGTGCTATCGCAGCTTGTTGAGTTTGCAACATCTCGAATATCATTCAAAGGCTAATTCTGCCTTCTTTACCGCTATGTGCGTTCTGATCGGCTGCTCGAGCATCTCTGCGGACGCTATTTTCAGGGTCGACGCCCAAATTTCCATTAATGGCAATATGGGAGCTGACATCGACTGGAACTATGGCCGGTGGTCCATCGGGGGTTGACTGGAGGTACTCCATTTTACGGGATGGCTATGTTTTCGTTCTCGCCATGAAGACCAAGGCCGTTTTCTGTGTGAGTGGATGCTACTTGAGAGTTTGACATGCTGATTCCTGAAATCAAAGACACTTACGAGAACAAGCGTAAAGCAGTGTGTGTTATGAGAATTAATACCAGGCAATCACTATTATCCTTAGCGCCACGGTGGGCGCCAAACTGTTTACCCTAAAAATTGGATAACAATTAAATTTATAATGTGGTTTTAAGGATACGTGAATTTAACCTAATACCAATTGATGAATATGAAAATTAATAATCGAAATTGACGATAAGATAAAGCAAACCAGTGTTTGAATGGAATTCAGCCATCATGCTTGAATACCCTCGAACTAATTCGTACAAGAACAATTAAAAATATAACAAGCTGATGAACAAGAATATGAGCTAAAGAGAAAGTGTTATACTGCTTTGATATGTGTGAATCCAAGTGCCTTACAAATGATTGGAACTCCTCTTTATATTGTAGAGGAAATCCTAATTATGGTATAACTCTAATTACATAAGGAAATCCCATGATTAGCTAATTAACCGTCCTTGATTTGATCCGTTCCTAGATTTCCGCCATGGTCTTCGACCAGTCACGATAACTCGCCATTCTGTTATTACTCTACCCTCGATCTTGCTCGATGTCTATCTCATTTGGTCTCAATCACCACCGGTGTCGATCTTGACGGATACCTCGAATCTCGAACTCGGTACCTTGTCCTCGTGCCTCGATTCGATCTGTTACGGGATCGATCTTCGATCCTTCACACTGGTCTCGATAAATCAGTAAAATCGGGTGGGCCCGATTTTAACCGTGTAAATATATATCTCTGGGGAAAACATAAAGCATAAAGAAAGAAATACTATTAATTTGAAGGTGATTCTAGGGAAAAGGATAGGGAAAGAAAATTGAAAGGATTTATGGAATTGCCTGGAAAGGCAGGTGCAAGAAGAAAGAGGAGCAGAACATAGGTTTCTCCAGTTTGGGTATAAGAATCTTGATTCTATCTGTCACAGAGGAATTGATCGGGATTTGTTTATGTACGATCCTCCAACAACGTTGCCAGATTTTTTATACTGTAGTAAACAAAACCAACATCGTATCTTATTTCATTTAATGATCATCACATCAGATCAGAAAAAGTAAAATCCCTTTCACAGAAAATCACCAGATTAATTAAGAAGTTGAATTTCATAAATAAGCATATGCATGGGTGCTCCATGCAAAAGCTATACTAATTCTACTAGCTAGGGTATATATGCCATATACTCACATTTTTATATGCAAAACCAGTTAATTTTAAACACCGTTAGATGTTACAGTTTTTACTGTTAAATCTGACGGTTTGTTGTGGCGGATAGATGGTGGCGCGCCGGCGAACGGTAAGGAGATATACTGACTTATTAGTTATTATCCAGTTTCAATTTCTTTTTATTTGCCTTTTGGGCTGTTTGTCCCTTTAAATCCTACTTTAGCTATGTGACCTTATATGTTGAAAAACGAAGAAAAATCTATGTGACCTTATTACATGGAATGTGGAAGCGAATTGCCCGATATACACACCAATTTTAAGAATTAAAAGACAACTTAGTAAGCACTCACACCTCAATCTATCGCAATAACCGACGGTAAGAAAGCAGTACACAAATTTGATAAAATATACTATGGAGCATCAAAAAAATTTCACATTCGATGCTAACTAATACTAAATACATACTACTCTGTTTCAGTTCTTTTTTTTATATGAAGTTTTATCCCTTAATTTTGACTGATTAACATCGATGATAAGCTCCCTTTTCGATCACCTCAATTATGTAACTAAAACTCATTTTAAAGTTGAACTAACTATATTTAGCGTATGCACTTAATGTCGTTAATTTTTTTTTAAAAATATATTCTAATTAGAGGGAAAGAAAGACTTCTAAATTCGTGGTATTAAACATGCATGTTTCGTTATACTCCCTCCGATACAAAAAGAATAAACTTATTTCCTTTTTAGTTTGTTTAAACTACCTGAGTTTTTATTGAGATGATTTATGTCACATAAATATTTATGAATTATTTTAGATCAGAAATTTAAAAAGTAATTCATTCTTTCTTATATTTCGTGTCCAATAAAAAATATTTTTTTTTATGAAGGGAGTATCGTTTAATAATTATGAGTAAAATAAAAATTGAAATTGAATTATCTCGAACTACTACTAAAATATGCTATTTCCTTAAGAAGATTAGAGAAATATGTGGAATAGCATAAAATGCAATAGACGGAGGAGTGTACTGTTTTTTTTATTAAATGGTTGGATGGGCAGTGAAAAGACTAGTAGACAAGACCTGCAAGTGGTCTCAGACATTCCCTAAATATACGATACAAATAGTACTTCAAACAGTAAATATATGGCCGGCCAGAACATAAACAAACAAATAAAAACAAAAGCTGATCTGCCTGTAAACCTTCACTCCCTTAACGTACACCGCCACCCTCCGCCTCCACTACGTGATACCTTTACATTACTACGGAGAACTACTGCTAATATTACTTCTTCCTACACATGCTCTGACAGTATCTACTCTTGTCGTTTAAAATCTATGCGTTACATATACTCATAGTGTCCAAACTACGAATTTCTCTGACGGTATTCAAATTTAAAAGAAATAAAAAAAATTCATAATTAAGGGGGTTCAATACGTGTTATGCAACTCTAAAACGTAATATTTTATCTGTATACATAGTATAATTTTTTGATGAATAGTGGTCAATTGATCACCCTTATGACCATATGGCTTCGCCACTGTATACTCCCTCCTTCCTTTTCAATTTATATGAACATATTTGACTTGGCGCAAAATATAAAATAAATAAATAAATAAATAAATTTAAACTTGTGGTATAAAATATTTTGTTTGAATATAAATTATTGCATAAATATAAATTATATTTTAAATATGGAAATTAGATCATTATTTTTTACACAAACTAAAAAAGAAATGGATTCATACAGATTAAAACGGAGGGAGTATCTTATAAGAGAAGATATTTGGCTAATAACTCAATCCGTGTGAACTTTGGCTAATAACTCAATCCGTGTGAACATGCGCACATTGTTGTTCCTAATTAATTCAGAATATAATTATGAATTAATTATATTCTGCAGGTCTCAATAATTTTTGTCTAAATTTTATATTTATAAAATAATTCATTAAATATGTATTGAAATTAAATTTAAAATTTAATTGTTGATACCTAATATCGGTGTCTTAAAATGCAAAACCCATAAAATTTAAAACTTGATGCGTCTCTGATTATAATATGCAGATTGTCAAGAGCAAATAGAGCATACAGTGAATGAGTTAACTAAAACTAATATATTATTTAAACAATTTAGATATATATGTTAAAATTACTAAAATCTCAACTAACATAAAAGTATGAATTCACAATTTAAACCAAAAATTAACAAATTTCTGAAGGTGAAATTATCTAATATTCGAACTAAAGAAATATCTAACAGCATCTGATGTGAGATAAAAAAAAACATTTTCAAATAAATTGATGTTTATACTTTATACTAATATAAAAACATTCTAGAAAACAAATTGGCGTATCCAGCTTTGTGAACTTCGTCCTCCACCGTCATTTACTCTCTTCCGAGTAGAAATTATTTTTGATCATTTCTTGTAGCAAGAACTAGTTTTAATCACGTGCATGCAGCAAAAAGAGACCTAACTTAATAAATACTCGATGCACTTTTATTTATATCTGCTATATAATATTTAAATAGGTGACCTCATCCAAGACTATGTGTATCAAAAAGCCATGGGAAGATATCGTCATCTCTTTCTTTAATTTCTGCTACTACAAATTAGCTAGTTCGTCATCAAAGAATCCCCATCGTATCTATTCGATGTGTATAGTTGTCTTCTCTATTGTAGGCCATATTTATTGGTAATAAACTTTTATTTAATGCCCTCATTATTCTTTATACTTGACGGACAGAGAGGGTAGGAGCACGCCGGGGGGGGGGGGGGGNTATTACATAAATATGAAGGTTTATATAATATCAAGGGCATAATAGACTTTTCAAGTAAAAATGTGACTTTTATGATAACTAGAGCAAAGTAAAATGATTTTTGTGTAACAAAAGAAAGAAAAGTGACTTTTGTATAATGAACACAAAGTTGAATGGTTTTTACGTAACAAAAAAAAGAAATGCGACTTTTGGGTAACAAACGCAAAAGTGCAATGATCATAGATAAAATTAACTCAATTTAGATGCCTTGTGGATTACTATTCCCTTGTGTTATATAATTCATTTTTTGTTTTGAAATTTATGATTTAAAATAAGTTATAAGTATGTATTTGTGTGATTATAAATCATCTCATTGAACGTAAGATAAAAAACTTAAAAGTTAAATTATTATTTTAAATTTATAAAGATATTAGTATTATTTTTGGACATACTAAAAATATATATTAGGAAGTGTTATATTTATTATGGCATGCAAGAGAGTGAGCCCCACAATCATTTGGGGTTGTTTATGGAATTAAATATGATATATATTAGAGTTTTTTTATTTTAATACTTTCTTCACCACGTAGAGGATAGGAGAAAAGGTAGTGGAAAAGAAAAAGTGAGAACGAACCAACTTACCCGAAAAATTCTCACCGACAACTAAACTGTAACTTTCCAACAGTAATCCTCCTTAACTTATTATATTTTGATGGCTACTTCTAATTATCATTTAAGTGAAAAAATACATTTAAATTGTTAGTGTTTGGAAGTAAAACTCTTTAACAAAAAAGATAGATTAGGATTGCTCACATCATATTTACTACACCAGTTTATGCTCGAACTTTATATATGAATAACACGATTTATTTTAACCTAGTATCATTTTATCTCAGTATGGCCACAGTGAATTTTGGCGAAAATGAGAAGCGTAGTGAGGAGCAAGCTAGCCTAGTGAGGTTTCGTGGGGAGCTTTAAAATTTATAAAGCAATAATGCTCTTAATTGAAACCAATAATTCAATACATTGTTTTCATAAGCAACTTGCATCTGACGAGCAAGCTAGCATAGTGTTGTTTAGCGGGGATATTCTAAGAAAACTAGTACACGTACCCGCGCGATGCGCGGATTGTAAAAAAAAAATATTAGCATGATAATATTGCGCTTAATTATTTGCTCATTTGAATTGTATTGAAAGTATGGTATGACAGTAGTAGCTTTCTTGAAATGTGAGATAAATTATGAAATATTCCAAGAGTTAAAAGTGATAAAGACATTCATAGGTGTACTCAAATAAAAATATGTTAGTTAGTATGAAAATAAAAATATGCGTGATAAAATATGCACTACAAATGCAAGAATGAAAAATGAACAGAAAGTAAACAGTAATGTTAGTACTAATGTGTATGCTTCATTCTCATTATGGATTATTCAGCTAACTGAAAACTTAAATCTTTCCTGCATTATTACACAACTGTTGAACTATTCCAATTGTATCCAAAGATGGAGCTAACACTCTCAAGATTGTATATGACTGTTGTTTCTTACATATCTACTTCAATGGATGTAGAACTGAACGAAGTGACCTCAATGGATGACTATGAGCAAAGTACCTGGAGAATGTGTATCACTATAAATACCAGGAACCCCATATATGCATAAATATACTACTACTAAAGCCTATGCATCCAACAAATGCAATATGAAACTTTTAGGCAGCTATCGACCAAAAAAAACATTAGACTGGTAAAACAGTAAGGTTGCAACAATTCAAAAACTAACTTGTAGCCAAGAGTATCCTCCGAGCAGCCATTTATTTTTAGATGCAAGCAAGGAATTTATCTACGGTGCTCACACATTTGGCATGCAGAAGCATGCTTCTTATTGACAAATGTACATATTTCACATTCCCAACTGCCAGAAGCATCTTCACTGCACATTAGGCATGCCGTGGCAGAGCTAGCATTCAGAAATGTGCACGAATCGCATGCCCAACCTTCCAAATCATCAATCAAGTTTTGTGTTAATGATGCCCCTGCAGTAGAAGTTGTCTCTCCTAAATCGTCGTCATCCAAATTTATGATTAAGGCTGTCCCAGCATTTGATGTCCTGCATTTTTCCCGCCACCTATCCTACTGCTGCTCCCAGCCATATGTTGACTAATGGCTACATAGTGACTATGCAAATCCAGACAAATCTATTGTCATCAACCTCTTAGCTAAACCATACATCAGATGATTTAAGGTGGAAAGTGGAAATCAAATATTCTTAGTTCAGGGGAAGTTGGTTGAGAGTTGGAAATGTGATGTCCTGCACCAAGAGATTTCGAGCATGAGAACAGAGTATTGAAAAATGACTTTTGATTTATAACCATAAGCTGCGTTAGTTTCACTTTCTTTGGTCCTCGGTCATTCGCTAAGTCAGAAATTCTCGGTGTTCAAACTTGAAACAACAACAATAACAACCCAGTAACACCATTACTAAATAGGCAATGAAATAAGCCTTGTTGTATGAAAATACAACTTCATTTGGAACAAAAGAAAAATAACAAAACATCAGACTACCCTAACTAAAGACAGAGAAGAGGCCAAAGGGCTATTTCATAAATCAATCCTTTTCTAATCCCAAATTGTGCAAACAGTAATATTTACTCAAAAGCTAAAGCAATTACAGAAATCAGAAAAAGATATTATAAATACCTGATAATTCCATCATTTCTAGATTTATCTCAAACCAAATTACGGAAAACTTCTTTATACACCACATTTCTAGCTTCATTCGTTATTTGGCCATCATCATCATAAACTAAAATCTTTAACCCTTTTCTACTCGTCACGCGTGAAAGAGCAACATACAGTTGTCCATGAGTAAATACTGGCTTCTTCAAACCTATGAGTGGCAGAACTATCAAGGCGATCACATTTCTTGCAATGAAATTTACTTCCAATTTTGTCAACCTTCTTCGAGCATCTCTTGCACCCCAAATATGACCATTCTTTTTCAAGTAGAAGATTCACTACAGTTCGCAACAATCCAAATATGTCCTTCCTGAAAAGAAGTCAAGTTGTAGCAATGTATCTTGCAAATTTGATTGTTTGAATCTATATATAAATGCCAAGAGCATAAGCTGTGAAAATTCCATTTATGTCCAAAACCAAAAAGATAGATGCAATATGTGAAATGTATTTACCTTGAGTTAGAGATGTATCAAAAGTAACATCTGATGCAATATGATTCACATTGGACAATATTTGATCTTTTATCTCACAGTAGTACTTATGTGATAATTGCCCCAAATTTGAAGGAAATGTTCATTGGAGCAGTCTGTTACCTAATCCCTTCTTTGGAAGTTAAAGACTTCTTTCCATTGATGAAAAGATCTTCGTGATGAGAACTAAAGATGGTGCAACAGACGCAATATTCCTTTACATATACAAATGACATATTATAATATTGTATATCGGGACCGATTTCAAATAACTAGATTTTATAGCCTGTGCATACACAAGAGCTAACCCTGCTTTCCACTGCACCAAGAGCCGATGCTTGGGCTCTATGTCTTAAAGGGAAGATTTCAGATGTTAATACCCAACAAATAGGACCAATCCACACGAAAAATAATGCTACATTTCCACATACACATAAAATTGCTAATTTGATTCCAACTGAACCATTCAACAGTAAAGAAAGTGTCAGGCCAAGACATATGTCTATAACAAAGGTTTCCTACCAACTTTGTTAAAAAGAAATATGTCTATCAAAATGAATATTGTCTTTGTGAATCCAACAGCAACAATTGCAGCTAATAGTTGAGTGTTACCCTTAATTCCGGCGTCCTCAAAAATTGTTAGACTATAATACACAGTTGCATCTATACCTGTGTTCTCACAACCTGTAATTAGCATTCTTCTAACTGCAGGTATCTAAACTGTGTAATATCCAGACATTATTTTATCTATATTGTTATATATCTTTACTAACCACTAAGCTGCACCATGTAACATGAAATTCTGTCAAAGATCTATGTATTAATGAGTTATTTAGTTAACATGATAACTTTAATGCATATTGAATTTATAACAAAAGTAGTGATCCCGAGTCCCTGAATGATGACTGATTATTTTGGTTTTACAATGGCTTCTTTAAATGAAAGAAGTGTATTGGGAAACACAGAACCAATTTCACAAAAAATTAATAACACGAACACACACACAGAGCAAAGCGGAGTAAAGTTGTACCTGAATTTCTGCAAAACTGTTGACAATGATATACATTGCAGTATTTGGACATTTAGATCATTGAAATCGTGATCTTCTTTCAAATATCTAACCATTGTTAAGCTCAATGGAAACTATTTTTGATCGACTATATATTTCTGGAATTATGCATGCATTGCCCACGTGCATTTAAGATTTGAGGTAAACGGTGACTGTATTTAAAGGTTAATTAGTTAGATAAGTGAAAAATAACAACTAAAATAACATATAAGATTCTGCAATGAAACACCAAACTGTTCATTAAAAGTGTCTTCAAAATTACACCACATGAATAAGAATCTTCACTACCATGAGAAATGTTTTGGAAAAAGCTAATGTGTTGTGCCTGCAAATTCCTATATATTATGCTAATATGAAACTTACTTCATACACACTCTCATAATTTCTCAAAACTAATCTTATTTCCGTTCAAATAAATGTAGAGTTCATAGCTACTGTGCACCAGAGGGGTGCTGCCATTATGAAGGCTAGGAACCAGATAAAGATAATATCAATATAAAGTAAATATAATACTTCACAAACATATATGATCTGATACTAACATAGTTTTAGCTTATATTGGAGGTTTCTCCACCTAGGAGACTAATCCTATTTCACATTAGAGATCACATAAATAATCTATGTGACATTCAATACTGAGCCATAGGATAGCAGATCCAATATTACGACCCAAACATTAGCATTTAATAGCAAAAGTTCGTCGACTAATCTAAATATCGTTCTCCTCCGCTTCAACAAAGAAGCATATTAGTCACACACAACTACTTGAAAAGCAACTCTTCCCTATTAGTTTAGAACTATCGAATATATCTTGTACAAAGATTAAATAGATTAAATTCTTCAGAAATCTGAACTTCACCAACACATTCATTCAACAACCGATTACTTCACATAACTAACATGTCGCATAAAAAAATATTATCAGAGAGACTGAAGCCACTGCTGATTAAATTCATGATTCATAAAGATGAATTTAGATCAATATTTACACAATTTTACTCCTGAATGAACTTGCACAAATAACAATTTTACAAACATTGTAAATATTTTTTGGCTCCATCTACAAACATTGTTAATTTTTTTGGCAGAATATGCATATTTTAAGAATTTGTAGTAGTTGCACAGACTAAACGATTGTCAACAACCAGCGTAATATTTTTTGGCAGAATATGCATATTTTTAGAATTTGCAGCAATTTCAGATACATATAGGTGGAACATGATATTTTGTTTCTTAGATTCATTATTAGAATGTATTATATTGGTAATAAATTGTTTGTGCTGAAAATTAGTCTACAATTATAAATCAGACATTCGAAATAAAGTAGAAATAAAATTACAACACATAATCGCTACAAGTAGATAGTTTCATTTATTTGAGGATTGCTGAAAATTAATAAACAATTGATAAAGTAACATTAGAAACAGAAAAAGAAATAAGGGTACTGTGCAAATTGTTTCACGTGGATAGTTTTATCTATTTGAAAATTTTGGAGCAGAGAAGAGGAAGCATAAAAATAAAATCAATTATACATATGTTACCTTTGCATCTTGTAAAATCAACTCTATAGAATATGGTATTTCAGGCTTAAATGATCTGGGATTTTCCACATACTACTCTAACTTTCAAATTTCATTCATCGAGTTGCTTGAAATTTATCTAATATCATGAAGTTCTGTCGCTATATTTGCAAAGTTCTGTATTCTGAGCAAAGAAAAAAAGGAATAGAAAAGAAATTGAAAGGATGAGCCGCATAAAAAAGATTATTTGTAGTTATGGAGAAAGTGGAGAAGTTATGGAGGATGCCCACGTTTGAGGGTTAGTTTTATTTTTAATTGAATTTTCAGGTTTAACAAATTAAAAATAAACAAAAAAAACAGCCCAACAAGCACGGGACTCAATAAAACGTGTAGATATAAACCGAATTGGAAGTTTCAAAATTTTTAAACTTCTTTTAACAAATAAGAAAAAACAGCCCAACAAATGAGGGACTCAGATGTTGAAACTGAATTAGCATATTTGAAATTTTGTATTTTAAATTATTGTTTAACTTTCAAATTAGTTGGAGGCTTGTCCTAAAATTGGACACATATTTAATTATTGTTTAACACTTGGCATAATAATATCAATTTGCTTCTATTCTATGTAGATAGATTTCTAGTTTGTGGAGAAATAATTGTACTTTGAATTTATTTATAGGACTAGTAAATACTGTACTTTGTAATCAACTTGTTCATAGTTTTCCTTAATGGAAATATGGAATGGAATACAAAAAAAGAACCACACCCCCTCCCCCCCCCCCCCCTTTTCCAAAAAAAAAAAGCTTCTACTTAATAATCTGAAGAAAATACTCAAAATTTCGATACAAAAAACGTGTTTCATATAGTTACTGGTCTCTTTTAGACCATATTCATTTTCTTTTTTCCCACGAATGATATATGGCGCCTTTTCACCTTATTCTTGTGTGTATAGCAATAACAGTATTTTCTTTATAACGAAAATAAAATAGTTGGGGAAAAAGAAAAAAAAACTGATCCAAAATTCTGAAATGCATTAGCAAATTAGAGATTTAGTCAACATGGTTCTTTTTTTTTTCCAGTAAATATCTCAAGTAGAAGAGAAGTTTAGGTTAGTAGACAAGTTCCATATTTTTACCTAACTTATTAAACTTTAGTCTGCATCCACCAGCACAGCCTAGTTTCTAAAGACCCTATACATAAAACCCTTGTTTTTCAGACAATGCCATGTGAACATAAACTCTTTGGTTTGCAAACCCTAAAACAATTACCGCTAACTTAAAACCAAAAGCAGGGAACATAATCTGTATGAGAGGGAAATAATGAACAGAAAGGAAAATAAATTGTGCCTGATAAACCAGTAAAATTAATTAGAATGAGAATAAAAGAAGATAGGAGTAGTAGGAGGAACAATTTCTGAGCGCCGCCAGTGTAATCATTCAGAAGATTATAAAGTTAAAAGTAGTATCTGTCACACTTTGCGAGGAAGAAAAGAGGATATTGTTTGGGATGGTGAAAATGCTTTTCAAGTTCCCCAGAAAAATCTTCTTTATTTCTTTGAAGAAAAATTAGCATTTTGGGACTGTCATCTTCTATCTTCTTGCCCGCAAATCCCGACTATTTGCTTTTATGTTGGATTCAGACATTTTGATGCTGACCTCGTTTCTTCTTCTTTTTTCTTTTCATTTTTTTTTTGGTTTGGATTCATATCATATTAAACTCCTGTTTGATCATAAATTTTGATAATTTTTTTCAATATTATTTTGAAAATATTGTTTGTTCATAAAAATTAGTTTTGGCTAATTTTTTGGTGAAACTTTTTCTTTCACTCATAAAATTTTAATTTATTTTTTAAATAAAATGCATGTTCAAATACAATTTCTACTTTCAAAATTATTTTTTAACACGACGTAAAAAGGTATATTTTCAAATTGCAACTAAATCTATATCCAAACGCTAGCTAAGTACGAAAAATAAATAAAATTTTCACTGCCAAATGTTTTAACTATTTATAACAGATCAATTACATTTATCCTATAAGGACTTTAACTTGTTACATCGAGTGTGTAAAATTATTTTACCGTATTAGAGTACCTAAAATATATTTAAAAGTAATTTCCGTAAAAGTGAGATTTATAATATTAAAAATAAGATAAATCACTTGCTATTATACGCAAATGAGTTGCTAGTGTAAAAAATTCTTTATTGTATATATGTGAAGCTTTTTGTTTTCTTTCTAAATTAGCAAATTAGATTTATCATGGATAATTACCTGTTGTTACATATTAAGTTAACATGATAGTTTAGTTTTTTTTTGTTTTTTTTTACATTTTTTTTTGGTTATACCACATATTTAAAATTTTCAGAAGTTTCTTTTTCAAAATTTATGTTACTGTTTCATCAGCATATGGAGATTAATCTGTAAAGTTTCATAGATTAATTAGTACGCATCTTGTTTTTTTTTTTTTGTTTAAAAAGAATTCCATGTTATAGATCAGGGCTATTTTTGAGTCCGAAACCAAGATAATGATATTTTGGACTCAAAATATCTTTATACAGCTAAAAAAAAAATTACCTTTCTAACTAAAACGCAGTATTATACTGCGTCTTAGTTTAACGGAAAGTTAGCCGTTAAAGGAAAACGTAGTATAATACTGCCTTTTAATTAATAATTCGTTTTTAATGTAAAACGTAATATTATACAACGTTTTACTAAAACGCAGTATAATACTGCATTTTATTTCCTTTTTGGGAGTGTTCTGCGGATAACTGAAATAACAATAATTCAAATACATAAAGCGTGGTATTATACTGCGTTTTATATAAAAAAAATTCTGCACCCCAAGCTAGGACCTGCCTTATTTAAAGGCNGAGCCAAAATAAGGGTTTCATTATATTGGGGGGGGGGGGGAGGGGGGGTAAGGTTGTAATGGAGAATAACTCTGTGAGGTATAGTTCACCTCCATAGTGTCATGTTAAATTGCTGCTTACAATGGAGTACGATAAATTGGTATCGTTGTTATGTAAAAATATGAGTGTGAGGAAACGTTCGGTGAACCTTAAAGTAACCGATAGATTTCCGTATTCTGTGACTCCGCAGGGGTTTGCTTATTATTCTGAGTTTAACATCGAAGATGACGAAACTCTTAGAGATTTTTTGCGGATTCCGGATGAATACAGAGAATTTATTGTAATAAAATTGTTGGAAATGTATGTCAAAGTTGAAGACGTTCCCAATAATGAGAGTGTGCATAGTAGGGATAACCCCCAGTCATCGGGTGATTATTCTGGAGCAGTTTTTGCCGGACGGATTCCTGATGAAAGATCTTGCCTTGATTTAAACTTGTCACCACCGGCGAATTAGCAGCGAGAAAATAATTTTTCGACTTTATATAATCCACAAGACGACTGGTAAACTTCAATTTTTCTATGCTTTAGCGAACTTTATTTTATGTTTGAATTGGATTTGTATTAACACTCATATTTTTCATAGGGGGTACCATCCGGATATAAATTTTACAAGTTATGACCCCGCTCCTAGTTGGAATATGCGTAGTTTTGGCGTGTTGGACCATAGTGGTCCATCCGGGAGTCATCACCAACAAGAAAATGTCCATCATGGAACGTCAACACAGTACGACTTGTAAGTAAAGTGATATAGCTATATGTAAAGTATTTATCTAGTTTGGTAGCTTATCATTTTGTTCTTCTTGTGCAGTGAAAACGAGCAACTTGATGTTCCTGACTTCACACAGTTGCCCATAGACGACGTATTTACTCGTGATTTGGCAGATGCGCAAAGTCAGGAAGATGATAGTGATTATGACAAAAATGCCGATGAGTCTGGAGATGGCACACCCTTCCCTGATGAGGGTGATGGTGAGGAGGAAGTGAATGTCGAACCTGAGCTGACGAGGGAGCATGCTCCTCCACCTCCCGTTAGACCAAGAGTGTACGAGTCCCACGTGCCATTTCATGAGCGGAATATTCCCTACCTTGATAATTTGCCAAGTATGCCGGATGTAGATGCCCTCACAAGGGATGCTGACGAATTTCGGTCAGCAATGTGGGATGAGTCTAGACCAGCGGTGCTGGCAAAGGGCATGTATTTCCCCGATAAAGCTCGCCTAATCAGAGCTGTGAAAATCTACATCGTAAGAGAGTGTCGTGAGATGACGGTAAGGGAGTCAACTACGGAGGTATACAAGGATGTATGCCGTAGAGACTTTATGTGTTGTCACTGGATGTTACGTGCCAGCAAGAAGAAATCAGGATTGTGGAAAGTGGGTAAATATATTAGCACCCACATATGTGAAATGGACACATTCAATGAGAATCACTTCAACCTGGATGTAGACTTGATATCTCTTGTCTTGATTCCATACTTGGAAGTGTCCATTAGGTTCAAGATTAAAGAGTGTATTACAGCCGTCCACCAGGAGTATGGGTGTACTATAACCAAAAGAAAGGCATATCTCGGGCGCAAACGTGCCTCTAAAATTATTTATGGTAACTGGGATAAGTCATTTTTCTCTCTGCCCAGGTACTACATGGCCGCACTGCAACACTTTAACCCCGGGACTGTTGTTGAATGGAGGCGTGAGCAGAGTCCGGATAGACCCGAATATATTTTCAACTATGTGTTCTGGTCATTTAAACCATCAATTGATGGTTTTGCGCATTGTCGTCCTGTAATTTCCATAGACGATACTCATGTCTATGAAAAATATGATATTACGCTTTTGATTGCAGTTGTCGTAGATGCCAACAGACAAATATTTCCACTAGCTTTTGCAATTTGTGCCAATAAAAGTTAAGCGACGTGGACGTTTTTTTGAACCACATGAAGCAGCACGTTGTGAAACAACGTTCAGGTATTTGTCTAATATCTTATCGACATGGTGATATTTTAAGTTCCGTACGGCATTTTCTTGAATGGCAGGAACCCTATGCATACCACTGTTACTGTGTGAGACACCTGAAGGCCAAGTTTCAGAAGAAATATCACGACAAGGCCTTGCATGATTTAATGTGGATGGCTGCAACTGAGCACCAGCAGTGCAAATTCACGAGGCGCATGGAAGCGATCCGGCAGATTGATCCACGAGCATATACTTGGCTGATGGGACATGAGCTTCACATGTGGAAATTGCATGTTGATGGTGGCAGACGATGGGGAGCCCTGACTACAAATGTGTCGGAGTCATTCAACGGCTTATTGAAGTCTTCACGTGGATTGCCTGCCACTGCCATGGTCCGGATGACATTCAAACAGATTGCGGAGAGGTTTGTTGAAAGGCATAGAGCTGCATCGGAATTGATGGACAGGGGTGTTCAATTTATGCCAATACCGATGAGAAGATTTGAGAAGTACAGGAGGCGAGCACATTGGCATTCATTTTTACAGTACGATCACGACCGGGGTATTTTTGAAGTTCGCACCGCTATCTGCGGACATCGGGGGAATAATATACAGACGGTGAATGAAGCCAGCAGGTTGTGTTCATGTGGGAAATGGACCATCTACCACATGCCGTGCGCACATGCCTTGAAGTGCTTTCAACAAGTTGGTTTAGGGGCAACCAACTATATTGATAGGCAATACAGTGTTGCTGCATACGTAGACACATATAGTGGGCAGTTGCAGCCATTGAGTGCTGAGCATTATTAGCCGCCGGAACCTTTTAAAATGGTGTGCAATAAGGACTATTTGCGCAAGTTGCAAGTACAAAAGAGAACGCGTATACGGAACCAAATTGATGTTGGTGATACCATTTATGCACGTAAATATGGCATATGCTCGCAAACAGGTCACGACCGTTGTAAATGTCCTTCAGCTGGTGTGGGTGGCGGTGGTAATCCAGCTCCTGGTGTAAGTTCGTCGAATGTACCCAACTATCAAGGATACACCTAGTCTTTTGTTTTCGTAATGTCTTTTGTAATAAGTGTCTGTACTTGTGTATGTTGCAATATCTATCAAATAAAATTATGTTCCACAATCTTGTTACATCTTATTTTTTAACATGAACTTTTGAATTGGGATGATGATATGGTAGTCCAACATTCAACTTATTGGTGTTAGTAAAGAAGACCAATCTGAAGATTGAAATTTGATAACATAATATTCGAAGAGATAAAAGCACAACAACCATAACTAAAGCAACAATCATGAAAATAAAAGATAACAAAGAAAAAATCAAGACATAATTTTTTCGTTTTAGAAAAATTGAATATGTAAAGCGCGGTATTATACTGCATTTTGTGTGTTGTCTTGTCGTTCTGAAAAAGCTGAATCGACTGTGCAAAAGCTGTTTCGTTTCAGAAAAATTGAATATGTAAAACGCAGTATTATACTGCATTTTGTGTGTTATCTTGTCGGTCTGAAAAAGCTGAACCGACTGCGCAAAAGCTATTTCGTTTCAAAAAATTGAATATGTAAAACGTGGTATTATACTGCATTATGTGTGTTGTCTTGTCAGTCTAAAAAAGCTGAACCGACTGCGCAAAAGCTGTTTTGTTTCAGAAAAATTTAATATGTAAAGCGCGGTATTATACTGCATTTTGTGTGTTCTCTTGCCTATAAATAACGGGCGCATTCTACTTATTTTCTGCGCTTAACAATAATCAATAGCAAATATTTCCATAAAATCAAGGTTTTTCTTTACGCTTTAATAAATGTCTAAACCCCTTTATGTCCCAAGGTGCGAGTGCGGTGAAAAATGCATGAGTTTCGACTGTTGGGAAGAAGCTGGACGCCGCTACTGGGCTTGAATGAACAAGTTTTATAGGGTTCCCGACGAACCAATTTGCAATTTTGAGGTATGGATTGATGAACCCTGTCAGCAGGAATACTACAAAGAAAAGTTGCAGCATCTTCATAGTTTGTGTTTGAAGCAGTGCGAAAGAGAGCGACAATCCAAACGAGAAGTTGCGGAGTTGAAGGAGAAACTCAAGGAGGTGGAAGAAGAAAAAAATTAGCTGGAAGACAAATTTAAGTGGTTGGAGCAGAGAATACTAGGCGGTCGTGACTAAACAATGACATGTACGTGTTGAGCGTAGTAGTGTAACTTTATGTTTCCCGTGTCATGTGTTTTCATTAGTTGTACTGAATTTATGTTATGTTAGGTTTGCTATGTTTGTGTTTGTGTTGTACTGTTAAAGTAAAATTGTTGTTCAAATTGTGTTAAAATAAAATTGTTGTTAAAATACAATTCTTGCCATTATTTACATAATGTAGTATTTACACAAAATACAAACAAAAAGAAATCAATGAGTCCCACAGCCTGTGTGCTTCAATGCAGCCGCTGGCCTGAGGCGCATCCCCTGTCGCCCGGGTACACTATCAGGATCATCCTCATCAAGTTGCCTCTTTATGTGAGGATGCGCAGCAGCATGATCGTCAGCAACCTACAAAATAATTACTAAGCTTAGCATATGAAAATGTATATTAGTAATGTACGTGTTAAGTCAAAAATATTTTCTCACCATGGTCTCGTCGGGCTCCTGAGTATAAGCATCCATGGTGTCCTCATCGTCGCATACAGTGGGCTCCGTGATGGGCTAGGACGAAGCGTTAATAAGAAAATTAAAAATTAATTTATGACAAATCATTATGGAAAAGGAAACAAATTAAAATTTAACAGTAATACAAACATGCCTGCGCCTGTGATAGATCCGCATCAACCGCCGGGGATGATCCAAAACTCAAGCTGCGCCCGCCATCCACGCCTCGGGTCGGCCGATCCTCAGCTACGGTAGATGGGCCTGAAAAGAACTGGTCTACATCTCCGTCGAATGTACCCGTGATCAACAATGGATCTGACGAGGTGACCTGCGATGCTGGCAGATCCAGCTGAAGGCTGTACGACGGCATGCTGCTGGAAGGCTCGTCTAGCTGAGGGAAATAACCCGGCTGATCATCTCCAAGATCCTCATCAGGTGCCTCAACGCCCCCTTGCTGGGGACCACCTCCTCGCCGTCGCCCACCACCCCATGGGGCACCCCTGCCTCGTGGGATAGTCCTGCCTCGTGGGGCAGCCCTGGCTCGTGCCCGACCCCTGCCTCGTGGGACAGGCCTACCCCGATGGTGCTGCTCTGGCGCCACATACTCAGTCGCGTGATCTAACCTCTCGTCCTCTCTGGCTCGCTGCAGCGTCCGGAGAGCTAGCTCTACCACCCGCCGGCCATACTCAACGACTGCAGGATTGTCGGCATGCTGCTGCATCTCCTGTCCCAACCGGTAGACCATATTATGACCAATAGCCTGCACAACATTTAAAATATTAATTACATAACGCTATATCATAGTTATAAGTATGGGTTCCAACAAAAACATACCAGTGCCTTGTGCCTCCCGGCGTATGGTCTGAACCGACTGCCAGCCTGATGAACGGGGTTCCCGATCATCATTCGGGTATGGCGGCGGTACCATGACGTATACATCTCAATAGTTGCCGCCTGGATCTGTGAAGGTGGGGGCGGAATCAGTTCCTCTCGCTGGTCCCAAGTATGGACCTGCGCCTCTAGCCATGCTACAAATGCGTCGTCCACCCTCGGACGATCATCCCGCTGATAATGTGTAGCCTCCCATGTAGGCTCTCTCGGTATAGTCTGCGGACGGTCAAACTGGCGAAGTACCCGCTCTGTGGCATGATGCTCCACAACATCGAGGCACATCAGCGGGACAAAAACGCTCCAAATCAGTCGGTCGACAGAGCAATAATCGGGTAGGCCAGCTATCAACTCGTCGTTGTATGGCGTCCTGATGAACTATCAAATAATAACATAAAAGTGAGTATGCACACCAGGGATGTGAATTTATAACAAGTAAGTTTATGTACATATTTACCTGTGCGGCCTCCGGCATATCCAACACATCCCTAACAAGGGGGAGATTATGATGAGCATCAATGCCTCGGTAGTTACCACGCCGGAGAACCCATCTCGTAGCTAGAGGGAGGAACGGAGGTGCTACACCAGGAGGTAATGGTGGTAGAGGTGGCTGTAACGGCAGGAACCGCTCCCAGGCCCAAATCTAACATACAAGGTCGACGTAAAATTTTAGAGTCATTTTGACTATATAGAATTGGAAGTAATGAACAGAGTATTCGAATATGTTGTCACTTGTAGAAGCGGCAGAAAATCACATATGTCGCTCTGGGTGCCCATGCTAGCCCGGCACATACTCCTGTACAGGTAAGCGTGAAAAGCAGCACCCCAGCTGTACTGGGGTAACTTATCTAGCTGCTGAAGATGATGTAGAAATCGCATACTCACTAGATTTCCCGAAGTGTTCGGGAACAAGACACCCCCAAATAGAAGGAGCACCGCCAACCTCGTGTACCGGTGAATATGGAGATCATCTGTCTCGCCGGTGATGTCGGGGTGCAATACCTCCAAACGCTGTCTGATAGCTGTCACAGCAATGCGACTGCCCCCTCTAGCTGCATCCTCACCCTGTGGCCTGAAACCAGTAAATTGCTGCAGCAAGTCCAAATACTGGGCACGCGTCATAGATCTCATATACTGAGGCAGTGCAACGGCCAGTCCATCAGCACGTAGCCCATATAAAACCTGAACATCCTGCAGCGTGATGCTGGCCTCGCCAATGGGCAGGTGAAAAGTGTGCGTCTCCGGTCGCCACCGCTCTATCAACACCGTGATCAGAGACCAGTCAAGCTGCAGCCGCCCAATCTCAAAAATCCTATAAAAGCCCGTAGTAGTGAGGCGCTCGACTACGCGAGGATGGAAAGCTCTCTCCCTCAAAAAGTCCCACAAGTCATCCGGTCTCCTGGCGCGGAAAGTCTGATCCACTAGCTGTCCCTCCCATACGTAGTCGGACCTATGATCGCCCTGTAACACTAATATCAGATCCGAGGCTGGTCCAGGATGCACAGGCGGCATGTCCATGTCGTCTACTGTAAATTAAATAATATTAATTATGTGTTTGTGTTATAATAATTAATATTTAAATTTTTAATTGGACGGCATATATATCTATGGGTTCCAGGCCCGATATTTGAGGCCCAGTAGCACCAAGCTATCCTGAATTCTTATGTGTGTCAATTTCAATATTTTTAAAATTTTGTTAGTTTTATAAATTAAATATTTAATTGGCCAGAGTAAATATCTACCAGAGTAAATATCTATGGGTTCCAGGCTCGATATTTGAGGCCCAGTCACCAAGCTATCCTGAATTTTTATGTGTGTCAATTTCAATATTTTTAAAATTTTGTTAGTTTTATAAAATCAATATTTAATTATTTAATTGGACAGAGTAATATCTATGGGTTCCAGGCTCGATATTTGAGGCTCAGTAGCACCAAACTATCCTGAATTCTTCTGTGTGTCAATTTTAATATTTTTAAAATTTTGTTAGTTTTATAAATTAAATATTTAATTATATAATTGGACAGAGTAAATATCTATGGGTTCCACGCTCGATATTTAATTTGACAACATATATTAATATGTTAGTTCTGTGTGTTTGCTTTATAAATTAAATAATTAATTTTCGTAAAGTGTAATTGGATAGAGTTTGTAGTTAGTAGATACTTAAACTACAGAGACTCTACGCTAAAAGGCTCTATATTTTACTACGCTAAAAGACTCTATATTTTACTACACTATAAGGCTCTATATTTTACTACGCTAAAAGGCTCTATATTTTACCACGCTACAATGCTCTATATTTTACTATGCTAAAATGCCACTATTCTTTAAGCAAATAAATAATCTAAAGAAAATAAAAACAACAAACATATGAACATAACATTCACGAAATTACATATAAAACAGTAAAAGAAATTTATGAACATTTTTATTAACAATAAAATTATTTCTCAACTTTTAACTATTTTTTTTAAAACACTAATAATTTAATCCGGGAAAAAATAACATACAAATTTAATCGCACAACAAAACACAAATCAAGCTGGAAACACATTCAAGAAAACAAATATGCATAATTATACGAGTTTCGACATAAATTAAATCGGAATACCTCGATTTATGTTTTTAGAAATGTCGGAAATTTGAAATTTTGAGCTCGAAACAAGGAAACAACAACAATCGAAGGCTTGGGTTGTATGCAGGACCTACACTCTTCACTTTTTGTGAGACGGGTGGGGCCCAATCGAATATTTTTTTTAAATCGGGTGGGGGGACCGCTGGAAAGGGGGTGGATTTTTTTTTTTTAATTTGAAACCAGTGGGTTTCTGTCGTGGGGAAGACAGTGGGTTTATTTAATAGGAAAACGCAATATAATACTACGTTTTCCTAAAACGCAGTATCATACTACGTTTTCCTTTAACGGCTAACTTTCCGTTAAACTAAAACGCAGTATAATACTGCGTTTTAGTTAGAAAGGTAACTTTTTTTTTAAAACTGTATAAAGGTATTTTGAGTCCAAAATACCATTATTTAGGTTTCGGACTCCTATTTTCTTAGCTTCATAAAAAGGCCAACAATATCAATAAATTCTAGAGAATTTGTAATTCGTAAGAAATTAGTATCAATCAAATTGAAGCAATGTAAAAACGACACATCTCGAAAATCTTCTTTTTTGCCTCTTTACTTTTATCTTCGTCTTGGAAATAGCTCAAAGGCTTTTACTGCATTTTAGCTGTCACATTCTCCCAACTAATTTCTTCGAATGTCGTTGAACCATTATTACTAATTATGAGTTGTATCAATTTCTACACAAATTAATATCACTCGTGTCCATTTTTTTAATACAAAATACACACAATGTTGTTTCTTCTTATTTTTTTATTTTTGCTAAAGTAAAAATTGTGTGCCTGGAAATTAAATGGAGTAACGAACTTATTAAGATTTGTTAGGTACTTCTACGATGGACAATGTTGCATTGTTAACTAACATTGCATATAATATGCTGCATGCTTTTATAAAACTTTCGGATACCTTTGACCCTATCTGTGCAAAGCTATTATTTTCACTGGATTGTAACTTACATATTACCTTGATGCTAATATAGTCATTGAAAATGGTAGTTGAACATTTATTCTTTAATTAATAAGAAGCAAAAAGGAGCATTATAGGATTGGCATGATGGACATAGCATCGAATATCATGCAACGACTTCTGCTGTTCTATCCATGCACAGCTTACAGTATTATTTTCTTGAAATTGTGACATATATACACTAATTTTTGGCACTTGTAATCGTGCCAAGCCTAAAATATTGTCCACGCTTAACACTAATGAAATCATGTCAACTCTCTTTATACATATTAACGTAGATTATCCACAATCTTATGCTACGTAAAGTGAAAATCTAGTGATCTTATAATTTCTCCAGCAGATACCGCAACTCATTTTGGTTATTTTACTTTTTCAAGTTGGACCTGAGTTACGGAAGGAATAGAGTTAGGAGGCGTTTGACCGAGGGCTATCTGATATTCAAATTAATGTAGTTTAACCAATTGTAACAAATTAGCTTACACTATTTTTCCTACATCATCCATGCTTTGTCACGACAAAACTTAGTTGTAGTTAAGTTTTAAACAACTTAAGATCTAATTTTTTTTTAAACTTCACTAGTGTCTAATTGAACCCTCTTAATAATGCTGTGCCGTCCAGTTTGTAGTTTTGTACGACATACTTTAAATATTTGGACATACTAAAATGATACAATTTCATTTTTATATAATTATCAAAATAATTCCTAATTCAAAATTATTAAAGTATTTTTTCTAAAACTTTAATATGATGTTTTCTTCATCAAAATAAATTTCCAGATGGCACTTTAGCACTTTATGCCATTTAAGAAAATAATAAATACAAGGTACTCCCTCCGTTCCACAGTAAGTGACCAATTTCCTTTTTTGTTTTAGTCCAAAATAAGTGTCCATCTATATAATCAAGAAGGAATTCATTTTGTTTTTAGAAAATTAACCTTATGTACATATCCCTAAAAAGTTTTCTTACTCTTAACATTAAATATTTAATTAAGGGTAGTTTAGTCGGTATTTTTATATAGAATTTAGTATTTTCTTAATGGACGTGCCAAAAGTAAATTGGTCACTTATTGTGGACCGGATGAAGTATAGTTTATCAAATTATCTCTCTATTAAATGCTTTTTGAAAATTGAACAACATTAAAAAGAACTATTTCTTCTTTTGATATCAAAGGGTATTGTTGAAAATAGTTAACCAAGTTAATCATGAATTACGAAAGTGACCGTTATTTAGTGACAATCTTTTTTTGAGCTAAAAGTGACTGTTAATTTGGAGAGGAGTACATACTAGCATTTATTTGATAAAACTTGAATTAAATATTAATAAAAAGACTTTCTATAACACAGTAAATTCTTATTGATGAGACAAAAAATTTATTACACTAGTGTTTTGTTTAAGTTCATTTATACTAGCTGTAGAATTTATTTTCTATTAAATGCCCGTGGCAACGCATAAATTCTCATTTATAGATGCAACCGCAACAGCCATGGCATTATAAATACAAGCTCAAATTCAGAGTCCCTACATACATTCTCCTTTGCAACTCCTGAAAAACGTTTAGCTTCTTCCTACGTACAGTTGCAGTGAATTAATTTCAACTGCTGATCACAGGGCTCCTTTTTAGTTTTGTTTTTTGCATAGTTCTCATATCATAAAACAAAAAAATGGAAGATGCGATGAGGAGACTTAACCAAGAATCCGATATCCCTCTTCAAACCACCACTTATACCACGAAGAGATCATGTGGCGCAAACAAAAGATCACTCAAAGACGGTGGTGGTTCATCTGTCGGGGCGGTGAGGTACCGTGGCGTTCGCCGCCGTCCTTGGGGCCGGTATGCAGCGGAGATAAGAGACCCTCAGTCTAAAGAAAGGAGGTGGCTCGGCACTTTTGATACCGCAGAAGAAGCTGCTTGTGCTTACGATTGTGCTGCTAGAGCCATGCGCGGTGTTAAAGCACGAACAAATTTTGTTTACCCTCCTTCTCCTACTCAACCTACTTCAACTAATGATGGGTTAACGTTTCTTAATATTCCTAATTCGTTTAACTATACTTGTGCTAAGTCATTTCCCTATCAGGCTGCTCTAAAGGACTTGTCGAACAGACAATTTTTGCACTCATCTAATTATTTGCCTTCTTATGGTTCTAGCATTAGGGGTGTCAATGGTACTACAGTTGCTACTGCGACTCAGAAAAGCAATGATTCGTTGAACATGCTTCTATTTCGTGAACTTCTTAGTTCCAATTCTTCCAATACTACTACTACTTCCCTTTCTTCAGACACTGGCTTTAACAACAACATGCCTTTGTATGAACAGCTTCCTTTAATGTTTAGTCGCAATAATACTAGTATTGGTTTGAATTCTTCAACTTCTAATTTGATGAATCATACCTCTTCTTCTTCCACTTTTTTACCCACTACTAGCAACGCCAATATTCCCAGCTCCTCCGTTATGACTCTGCCAAAAATTGAAAACGTTCATTCACTCAACAACAACAGTACTTGTATTGATGATGATTCGGGAATGGACTTTTTTCCTTCAGAGCCATCTGATTCTGGATTACTGGAAGAGGCCTTAAATGGGTTTTTCCCAAAGCCCAAGCCCAGCAAGTCTGAGCCATTCCCTTCCTCTAGTAAAGGAGAATTATCTGGAGTTTGTAATATTCCACAGCAGATTAATGATGGTTTAAACAGTGGATTTGAATTCTCACAAACTTCATCATCTTTTCCAATGTATCATCAAGATTTTGCAGCAAATCTTCAGGTGTCATCAGGAGACAACATGATGGGAGACATATTTCAGTACCCAGACCTTCTCAATATTTTTGCAGCTAAGCTGCAGAATTCTTGAACTTTTTGCTGCACATCCCGAAGTACTCTATCTAAACTAGTGATCTAAAATATTGGTTTTTAGTATGGTATTATTGACAAGAAAGTTTTTACTAGTTGATCTTATTTTCCAGATTAAAGAACTAGGGTTTCAGAAAAAAAAAAAGAAAGAGCTAACTGTTGAATTGTACAACTCTGAAGTTGTATGTATTTCTAGTGTTAATGTAAGGATTGTTACGAATCATTCAGTGTTATTTTCTTGATTCCTTCCAGTTTTTTTTAATTTTAATTTCTGATATTCCTTTTGTTCTTTTACTTCCCTTGAACCTGTGATATATATGAAGCAATTTCTACATGTTGCGATCTATGAATCTATTCACACAAATATTTTTCTTTGTTCCACTTTCCACTGGCACATATGGTACATATTTTTTCTTTGAGTTAGAATTATTTCTTGCTTTAATATTTTATTATATGAGGATTTAACAGAATATTAGCTTCTCAAGTGTTAGATTCTTTGGTGGTACACAAGCACACGTGTCATTAAGGTATGCTTAGACCTTGGACGTATATGCGTTTTGGGAGTTCATGATCGATTGTGTTGACCTTCACTTTCAAAATGTACTGTACTTTTAGCCTTTCGGAAGGTGGGGCTGCCAACTTGCTCTTGTATACATTTTTTTTTTTTTTTGGTATAACTAATTTTCTATCTCCTATCTTTAGAATTATGGGCTTTTGGTGTGTATTAATCATTCCTTGCTGTATCGGCGGAAAATCATCTTCCTAAAAGAAACAAATAGATAGCACTCCCTTCGTTCATAAAATAAAAATAAAGGGTATGAAGTGGCGTAGCAACATTCTTCTTCCTAAGTTTTTTGCAACGCGGGTTTAAAATCGGAATCAAAATATGCCGTGGAGAAGAACTTAACTTACAAGTAAAAAGAGACAAAGAACTTGCAGAAGATTCAGTAGAAGAGATGGAGGTGGTAAAGATGATCAATATTAGAAAGCCTCAACAGAAGTTCGACTTTTGCACCAGATAACAAGTGATGCTAAGGAGGACGTGGTAAAGGTGATAATCGTCACGATTGACATTTGATTTCCTTTTCTGATTTTAATAATGTGATAAGTATTTCTAAATTGTGTTAATACTATTTTCATAAACAAGAAATTACAGCGAGTGAATTCATATCATCTCATTTATTCTTACGATTGAATGCGAATAATAGCTATGGACCATTAAAACTCGACTAATTAATTAGCTAAATCTGACACGAACCATGCACATAACCAAATTGCATCAGCAGCAAATTAGTCGCAAAACTAGACCTCAATTCATAATCATCTGTGTTGACATTTGTTACACCATAATAAATAGGCATAATACATTGACAACCCTTAAAGTTGTCAATACTTTTCATTTAGACATTTCATCTTAAGTTTGTCCTATTTGAACACTTTAAACTGCGCTGTTAGTCTGTTATTTAGATACAAAATTGATAGGCAGAAGGTGCGTGCAATTCACATTCCAGAGTGACAAATAAAATGAGGATACATGGACTTAACTTAAAGAAATTTAAAAAGCTTTAAAAAAAGGAACAAGAAAAAGCATGAAGGTGCCGTCCGCCGAATGCCGAAGCTGCAGAAAGTTGCCGAAGTTGTCGAGTCAATTCTCTTCTCTGCTTCAGTTCAGATTCAATTGGCTGGAGGAATCAAAAAATCCTGAAAGTTTTTGAATCTTTATACCAAACGCTCTTTCACGTCATTGATCACCATCGATCCATATCCGGTGAAAGAACAATCAATATAAAAGATAAATAATCTCTCCTTTTAATTTGTCTCCCTCTGTAATGACCGGTCGGTCGTTTTGAGTATTGTAAACCCGTTCCCTTATTTATTTCTTATTCTATATGCATTTGTTGTTATGTGACTTGCCGGGATGGTTGGTTTGGTTCCGGGGATATTTCGGAATAAATTGGGATACTTAGTCCCAAGGTTGGAAGCTTAAGTTGAAAGAGTTGACCGAATGTTGACTTATGTGTAAACGACTCTGGAATGGAGTTTTGATAGTTCCTATATCTTCGTATGGTAATTTTTGACTTAGGCGTATCTCCGGATATTGATTTGGAAGTTCGTAGATCGTTTTGGTTTGAATTGCCGAACGTTGAAAAGTTAAAGGTTTGGAAGGTTGAGAAGTTTGACCGAGCGTTTACTTTGTTGATACAGGATCAGATTATGGTTTCGGAAGTTGGAGTAAGTCCGTTGTGTCATTTATGACTTGTGTGCAGAATTGAGGTCAATCGGAGTTGGTTTGATAGGTTTCGGCATTGGTTTAGATATTGGAAATTCATTAGTTTCGTTAGGCTTGAATTAGGGTGCAATTCATATTTTTGATGTTGTTTGATGTGATTAGAGGCTTCGACTAAGTTCGTATCATGTTTTATGACATGTTGGTATGTTTGGATGGGGTCCCGGGTGCCTCTGGGGTAATTCAGATTGAGTTTTGGACTTAAGGAATTTCTGATGGCTTTAGTTCTGGTGTAACTGCACCTGCGAGGTTTTGGCCGTAGGTGCGGAGCCGTAGAAGTGGCCATGAAGGCGCAGATGCGGAGTTTGGCTGGGCTTGGAAGGGGTCGCATATGCGAGGTACTTTCTGCATCTGCGAGCCCGCAGGTGTGCAAGAAGTTCCATAGAAGCGGGTCTGAGGCAGGAGAGGCTGAGTCGCAGAAGCGGAGAGGTCCCGCAATGCGTTAATTGGACCGCAGAAGCGACCCGCTGAAGTGGGATTTGGCTGTAGAAATGGCAGGTTAGGAATTTTGATGATTTTTCACAGAAGCGAGTTTTCTTCCGCAAAAGAAGAATCGCTGGAGCGGTGGTTGAGCCCGCAGAAGCACAGGGCAGTGTTTAAATCCGAAGGGATATGTGATTCTCTCCATTTTTGGGATTTTGAAGTTCGGGCTAGGGCGATTTTTGGAGAGATTTCTACCTAGACTAAAGGGATTCGGGTCGTTCGGAGGCCGATTCGCGAGGCAAGTGTTTATTAGAGCATTGAGTTGTGCACTTGGAGGTAAGTAACACTTCTAAACTTGGAACTAAGGGTATGAATCCATGGAAAACGTGCTATATTGTTTGTGTTGGGGTGACGCACATGCTAGGTGACGGACGTGTGGGCGTGCACCATGGAAATCATGATCCGGTTGATTCTTTTGTATAGTGTTGTTAACAAGTCTTCTCCTATCTGTGAAATCCTTATTTGTTAGAGTAAGTGAACTATGATTCATGTTGGAAATCATGATTAGGTTATGTGCTTATTCTGTTGAGACCTAGTGAGGTTATTTGTGCTAGTTTGAGTTATTTGCTTTAACTGCAATTATGTGCTCAGTCATGATCCTTTATTTGCATATCTTATCTCAGTCTGCATTATCATTTACTGTTACATACATGTTCTTGTTGTTGGGCTAAGTAGTATGAGATTGTGAGCCCTTGAGACTTTAGATATTGATGACTGAGTTGGGCCTGAGAGCCGAGTTGTGAGTGTTATTGTGGTTCAGGCTGCATGCCGCAGCAGGCCTTATTGGCTTATTTATTATTGTGGATCGGGATGCACGCCGCAGCAGGCCTTATAGGATTTATATTAGCGCTTGGACAGGATCCGTCCCTCTGGAGTCTGACATACCAGCAGTGAGCGCAGACACAGTGAAATATATACACGTGCTTTGGTGAGAGGCATTGATGCCACGCACCTGTACAGTGCTTAGTGATTGTGTGTGTGATGAGTGGAAATTTGAGATAGACACATTGAGTACTCTGAGAGTGTGAGTACCTGAAAATATCACTGTGATACCTTACTTTTGACATGCATATTTGACATGTAGGCATAGGGATGTACCATTCCTCATGCTAGCTATACTTGACATGTTCTTATCAGTGTTGGTCATTAATTGTGAACTTGAAAGCGTGTCTAAATTTCTGTACGGTGAACGAGCTGAATATGGAATTTCTCTGAGCTATTACTGTCATTCTCATTGTTATATCTGTGTTGCCATTATATTGGTTCTGACTGTATCCTTCTAAGCTCGTCACTGCTTTCAGCCCAAGGTTAGTTCTGTTACATATTGAGTATATTGGGTCGGTTGTACTCATACTAAACTCTGCACATCATCGTGTGCATATCCAGGTACATCTGGACGTGGTGATTGCTAGATCATTGCCAATGCATGCTTGGAGACTTCAAGGTAGCTGTTATGACGTTCGCAGACCTTGACTCTCCTTCCATTCATGCTTTCCGTACTGTTCTATTATTCATATAGTTGTACTAGAGTTTTGGCTCTGTTGATACTTAGTAGTGATCACGTACTTGTTGACACCACGTTTTAGGATGGTTGTAGTAGAGTTTTAGTTATTTTTATCAGATATTTATGAGACTTTCCATTGTTGAGTTCATTAAAGCATGTATTATTCAAATGTTTAATGGTTATGGGATTGTCGGCTTTCCTAGCAAGTGTGTTAGGTGCCATTACGACGGGTTAGGATTTTGGGTTGTGATACCCTTGGCTTCTCCTATGCATTTGCAACTATAGAATTCTAGTTCTCTAGACCCATCCTATAGTGCTTTCACCTTTTCCTCACTCACCAGTTTCCCTTCTTCCTTTTCTTAATATTCTACCACTGTTTTTTTTGTTGCTACATTAAGTGTTTTCCATCATCATTTTTGGCAACAATTTCCACGCAGCTCTTGCAGGGACTTCACCTAGTTTTTACTTCGCCAACGACTTTCATCTTTCTTGCAATTAGCCATGTTTCTGGTTGAACTCCAGTAAGCCTGTCACAACCCCAATTTCTCGCCTTAGGATGTCGTGATGGCATCTAGTGTCTAAGACTAGGTAAGCATAAAAAACTAGAGAATGTGACAGAAATAGAGCCTGGTAACATGATATAAACTAATATACCTCAGAAAGATCCCAACATTGAACCACAATACAATATTTCCCGAAACCCGGTAAGACTGAGTCATAAGCTCTACAAAAAATACTAAAATTTCAACATACATCACTGTCTGAATAAAGGATAAACAATAATAAGAGATAGCAGAAGGTGACTCCGAGGCCTGCGGACGTCGATCAGGTATAACTTGAAGTCTCCAAAAGTAGCAATCAATCACTGGCGTCCGGCAAGGGCATATGTACCTGGATCTGCACAAAAATATGTAGAAGCGTAGTATGAGTACACCACAACGGTACCCAATAAGTATCAAGTCTAACCTCGGTAGATTAGTGAAGAGGCCAGGTCAAGACACCTACTAGGATAAAATAAACTAAACAGGGTATAACATGGTCTAATAATGAAGGCGATAAAGTAAATGACAAGTAAGCAGTTCAATAATGTAGACTAACCACGGAAATATAACTGAAAAAAATCAAGGAGTGAACACATAAGGAAAACAACAAGTAAACAAGTAAGCATAATTACAAGTACAACAATGAAGAAACAACAAGAACAACTCAACCAACAAGCTTTCTAACATGAGAGGTGCAACAAGAATCACAACCGAGGTACCGCCTCATTTCTACATTTTACAATTTCAATCACAATCTTTCCTTATAACATCGTGTGAGCCTTACATTAAGTTTTGAAAATTATTTTTTCGAAATAGCTACACGCGTTTTAGCCCATCTTATCGAACCGCGTGGCTTCAAGTAATTCACCTACTAGCAACACGCTTATCAAGCCCACCTTATTTCACCACATGCGTATCAACCCCTAGCCTTGTACCACCGCATGCGTATCAATATCACAACACAGTCACAACTCGCACCACAAGTGCCCATATGCCACAACTTCCCAAAAATCAACAATACCAATGTCTCCACAACAAATAGCCCATGGCTCAACCACAATGTGTACAAGAATCTCATCAATAACAAAATTAATATAAATTGCTCAACAAGAAAGATATCTCAACAATTAACAACTTCGCCTCAATGTGATAACGGCTTTTATAACTTCAACACCAATAGCTCAACAAGAGGAAAATCCACGAGATAACAACTTCAAGTAAAAGTAATTCAACGATTAAAGAGGTAACAAGACAATAAGGAAGGTAATAACTTCAATTAAAGCATATAAGAGCAAAATAACAAGTAAGAGGAAAAAGAAGTTTTAACAATGTCAAATGAAGCATGTAAGGGTAGATTAATACATGTAAGAGTAGATTAACAATGAGAGATATAACATGTTGTGACAATTCAATTAAAGGCATGGAAATTGTCTAAATTAGCCTAAACTGGTCAAATATCACATATAGCATGTGTACCCACTCGTCATCTTTCGTACTCGACTTTCACATAAGACAAATAGCACAATCAACCCAAATCCTAAGGGGTAGTTTCTCCCACACAAAGTTAGGCAAGATACTTACCTCAAACAAGCTAAATCAACCCACTAGTAAGCCTTTTCCGCGAAAATCCAACGGATCACATCTAGCCAAAATAACTTAATACCATAAATACAAACCATAGAAAACTATTCCGGATAATAAAGTTGTAATCTTTAAAGAAAATCAAAAAGCCAACTAAAAAAGTCAACCCGGCCCGCACCTCGGAACCCGATCAAACTGACAAAATCCGTACGACCATTCAAAAACGAGTTCAACCATACAAAAATTATCCAATTCCGGTCTCAAATCGACCTTCAAACCTCCATTTTTAATTTTTGAGAACTTTCTACAAAATACCCCATTTCTTAACTTTAATTTACTAATTAAATGCTAAAAATATAATGAAATATTAGCAAATCCGAGTCAAAAACACTTATCCTGATCCAAATCTTGAAAATCCATTCCAAAATCGCCCAAAATTGAGTTGTACAACTCAAACTATTAAAAATAACACTAACCCTCGATTTGGGTTTTAATATTCTGCCCAGGTGCTCAACCTTCGCGAACGTGGAAAAAGCCTCATGTTTACGAACACTACTTCACCTTCAGCCAAAATTACTTTTCGCGGCGACATCCCTGTCGCGAACGCGATTCCCAAGTAGGCCACGCCTACAGGAACGAGAGACCTCCCACTCAAACGCGAAGGCTTTAAATCCCCAGTGTCCCTCGGCCGACCTCCCTTCTAAGCGAACACGGCCATCCCCTCGCGTTTGCGAAGGGAAATGACCTCCAAAGCTTCACGAACGCGTTCCCTTCCTCGCGAACGCGAAGAAGCATGCACCAGACACTAGATGAGCTGTCCAAACATGAAGAGATTGGTCCAAAACTCGTCCGTAACACGCCCGAGGCTCCTGGGACCTCAACCAATCATGCCAACAATTCCTAAAACACAATACAAATTTGCTCGAAGCCTCAAATCACATTAAACAACACCTAAACAACGAACCACACATCTATTCAAACCTAATGAACTTCCAACTTCTAAAACTAATGCCGAATAATATCAAACCAACTCCGAATGACCTCAAATTTTGCCCGCAAGTCATAAATGACACAACAGACCTATTTCAACTTCTGCCAACCAAAATCCGACATTGATATCGACAAAGTCAACTCTCGGTCAAACCTCTCAACCTTCCAAACCTTTAACTTCCCAACTTTTTCCAATTCAAGCCAAAACGACCAACGGACCTCCAAATCAATATCCGACATATGCCTAAGTCCAAAATCACCATACGAAGCTATCAGAACCATCAAACTCCAGTTTGAAGTCCTCTACATAAAAGTCAAACTCCGCTCAACTCTCCCAACTTAAGCTTCCAACTTTAGAACTAAGTGTCCCAATTCACTCCTAAACTCTCCCGAAACCAAACCAAACCAACCACCCCGGAAAGTAACATAACCCCGATTGAACATAGAGGAGACAATAAATAGGGCAATGGGGCTAAAAATACTCAAAATTACCGGCCGAGTTGTTACATTCTCCCCCTCTTAAAACAAACATTAGTAACGAGTATAGAGACATACTTGAAGTGCTGAAAAGGTGAGGATAACGGTTATGTATATCATGCTCGGTCTCCCAAGTCGCCTCCTCGACTGGTTGACCCCTCCACCGAACCTTCACAGAAGCAATGTTGTTTGACCTAAACTTTCGGACCTGCTTGTCCAAGATGGTCATCGGCTCCTCAATATAAGTCCAATCCTTGTCCAATTGGACTGAGCTGAAATCTAACACATGGGACGGATCACCATAATACATCCGGAGCATAGAAACATGGAAGACCGCGTGAACTATCGATAAGCTGGGTGGCAATGCAAGCTTGTAAGACACCTCTCCCATTCTCTCAAGGATCTCAAAAGGACCAATATACCTAGGGCTCAACTTGCCCCTCTTCCCGAATCTCATCACACCCTTCATGGAAGAAACCCGGAGCAAAACCCTCTCTCCAACCATAAATGCTACATCACAAACCCTCCGATTAGCATAACTCTTCTGTCTAGACTGGGCTATACGAAGCCAATACTAAATCAATTTGACTTTTGTCAAGGCATCTCAAACGAAAGCTATGCCTAACAACCTAGCCTCTCCCGACTCAAACCAAGCAAATGGGGAACGACACAACCTCCCATATAGAGCCTCATAAGAAGCCATCTGAATACTCGATTGGTAGCTGTTATTGTAAGCAAACTCTGCAAGCGGCAAGAACTGATTCCAAGAACCCCCAAAATTCGTAACACATGCACGTAACATATCCTCTAAGATATAAATGGTGCGCACGAACTGCCCGTCTGTCTGGGGGTGAAATGTTGTACTCAACTCAACCCGTGTGCCTAACTCACGTTGTATGACCCTCCATAAATATGATATGAACCGCGTGCCCCGATCAGAAATAATGGACACCGGCACACCGTGAAGACGAACAATCTCACGGATATAGATATTAGCCAGCCGCTCTAATGAATAGGTAGTCACAACCGGAATAAAATGGGCGGACTTAGTCAACCGGTCCAGAATCACTCGAACTGTATCAAAGTTCTTCAAAGTCCGTGGGAGCCCAAAAATGAAGTCCATGGTAACACGTTCCCATTTCCACACGGGAATCTCAAGTCTCTAAAGCAAAGCGCCCCGCTCTGATGCCGTACTTTACCTACTAACAGTTCAAGTACCAAGCCACATACTATACTATATCTTTCTTCATTCTTCTCCACCAATAGTTTTGCCTCAAATCTTGATACATCTTAGCGGCACCCGGATAAATAGAGTACCGCACACTGTGGGTCCCCTTAAGATTATCTTACGCAACCCATCCACATTGGGCATGCATATTCGGCCCTGCATCCGCAATACCCCGTCATCTCTAATAAAAACCTCCTTGGCATCGTTGTGCTGTACCGTGTCCTTAAGGACAAGCAAATGGGAGTCGTCATACTGACGCTCTCTAATGCGCTCATATAAGGAAGACGGAGAAACCACGTGAGCAAGAACCTGGCTGGGCTACGAAACATCCAATCTAACAAACTGGTTGGCCAAGGCCTGAACATCCATGGCTAGTGGCCTCTCCGCTACCGGCAGATATGCCAAACTGCCCAAACTCTCCACCTTTCGTCTCAAGGCATCGTCTACTACATTGGCCTTCCCGGGGTGATACCATATAGTGAAATAATAATTTTTCAAAAGCTCTAACCACCTCCGCTACCTCAAGTTCAGGTCGCATTGCTTGAACAAGTGCTGTAGACTCCGATGATCTCTGAATACCTTGCAAGACATACTATAGAGATAATGCTTCCAAATATTCAGTGCATGAACTATGGCTGCCACTCTAGATCATGAACGAGGTAGTTCTTCTCATATGGATTCAATTGGCGTGAAGCATAAGCAATCACCCTACCCTTCTGCATCAAGAGACACCCAATACCAATCTGCGAAACATCACAATAAACAATATACAAACTCGATGATGAAGGTAAAACCAAGACTGGAGCTGTGGTCAAGGCAATCTTGAGCTTCTGAAAGTTCTCCTCACACTCGTGAGACCACCTGAATGGATCACCCTTCTGGCTCAATCTGGTCAAAGGTGCAACAATAGACAAGAAACCCTCTACGAAACAGTGATAATATCCGGCCAAACCAAGGAAACTCCGAATCACAGTAGCTAAAGACAGCCTGGGATAACTCTGAACTACCTCAATCTTCTTCAAATCTACCTTGATCCCCTCTCGAGACACCACATGACCCAAAAATGCCACCGAATCAAGGTAGAATTCACACTTTGAGAATTTGGCATACAACTTCTTCTATCTCAAGGTCTGGAGTACGATACTCAGATGCTGATCATAATCCTCCTGACTGCAGGAATACATCAAGATGTCATCAATAAACACAATGACGAATAAATCAATATACGACCGGAATACACTGTTCATCAGGTGCATAAATGCTGCTGGGCGTTGGTCATCCCAAATAACATCACAAGAAACTCGTCGTGACCATACCGAGTCTTGAAAATAGTCTTCGGAATGTTCGGATCCAGAATCTTCAGCTGATGATATCCTGACATCAAATCAATCATTGAGAACACTCTAGCACCTTATAGCTGGTCAAATAAGCCATCACTACGCGGTAATGGGTACTTGTTCTTCACTGTAACCTTATTAATATGTATATTCTCAATACACATCCGTATAGAACCATCATTCTTCTTTACAAACAGAACTTGGGCACCCCAAGATGACACACTGGTCCGAATGAACCCCTTATCAAGCAACTCTTCCAGCTGCCCCTTTAACTCCTTCGACTCCGCTAGTGCCATATGGTGGAATAGAAATGGGCTGAGTGCCCGCCGACAAATCAACACCAAAATTGATATATCTATCGGGCGGCATGCTCGGAAGGTCTGCTGGAAATATATCTGGGAAGTCTCTCACTGCCGGAACTGACTCAATGGTAAGAGCATCGACACTGACATCTCTCACAAAGGCTAGATATGTATCACACCCCTTCTCAACCATCCGCTAAGCCTTTAGAAAGGACACAACCCTGCTAGGAATATAATCCAATGTATCCCTCCACTCTAACCGTGGCAAACCTGGCATAATCAGTGTCACAGTCTTGGCGTGATAATACAGAATAACATGATAGGGCGACAACCAATCCATGCCCAATATCACATCAAATTCTATCATATTGAGTAGCAATAGATCAATTCTGGTCTCAAAACCACCAATAACAACTAAACATGACTGATAAACGCGATCCACAATAATAGAATCTCCCACGGGCATGTACACATAAATAGGAGAACTCAAAGAGTCACTAGATATATCCAAATACAAAGCAAAGTGATGTTATAAACGTCAATACCACACAAGAGGGGGGGGGTGATTTGTGTGGTACTCAATTTTTCGCTTAAACTGCTTCTGGAAGGACCTGGTTCTTCTAGGTGTACTTATTACTACTGTTTGCGGAATTAAACGTACATAAAATAAAGAACACAGAGATTTTACGTGGAAAACACCTGGCTCAAAAGGTGAAAAAACCACGACCTACTACTCAATAGGATTTTCCCAAACTTCCACTAAAATCACTGAGCCAACACTGCATTTGCAAAACTCTTTGTAAACCTAAGGATTAACTCTAATCCCGTTGTGGCAACCAGCCTTTAACTGCTGCGACAACTTCAAGTTAACTCTAACTTGAATACTCAAAGTACCTAATACAATTGCTTCTATGAAAGCTGGAAAGGTACAACTTTAAAACACCTACTACAGTTGAACTAGAATAAAAGAAAGACACATAAAACTCTTTATGGAGCTGGTTCTTCAATCTGGTTCTTGTAGCTTCTGGTTTGCACACTTGAATCACACACGAACTGCTTGCAAAAAGCCTTGCTATTTTGCTCTCAATTCACGTTTAACTTCTGCGTTTTTGTGCAACACTTTAATGTGAGAACATCCTGCAATTTATAGAGTTAGTAGATGAAGAAATAACTAGAGTTCTGATGCAACTCTTCCTTGGTGGAAGAGTTCTAGTTGATTTCAACTTCTAACTCCTTCCCTATCTTGACTTGTGTTCTCTTTGATTAAGGACTCCTTCTCCTAATCAATTATGTAACCTTTTCGATCAGGAGATATTAAATACACCAAGTTAAGCTTATCTCCTTCACGTGCATCCCACATGCTTGAATCTGCCCGTTTTTGTGAACCTGAAGGATGGACCACTGGATGGACCTGGTTCATGTCTGAGTTCCTTTGTCAGTCTTCAAAACTAACCTTTACTTGGGCCAACACAAAGTAAGATGACACATATGAATAAGTGCATCCCGGATTAAATAAGACTAATCATCCCTATGACAAACCAGAACCATACCTGTGATGATAGCATCGATGCAACCGCCTTTGTCCTACCTAGAAAAGCATAGAATCTTTCCTGGTCTCCCTCTCTAGGGAGACCTTTACCCGCCTGACCCCCACCCCTAGCTGGCTGTGCAGGTGGAGCGACAACTGGAGCAGTAACGATGGCCTGTAAAGTTTATGGACCAGACAGAATCTGTGGAGCCGGAGTAGTTTGTGAAGGCGCACCCCTTCTGAGTCTGGGGCAGTCCCTCACCATATATCTAGTATCACCACACTCACAGAAAGCTCTCGGTGGGCGTGGTTGCTGAAACTGACCCTGACCTGGTCAGCTAGACTGATCGCTAAAGGCACCCTGTGAAGGAGGTCCACTAGATAGTGGCTGTGCAAAATGGGCAACCTGAGACCTCGAAACAACCAGAGCACCACTAGAAGCTAGAAGTGCTGAATGAGCTAGGTGGCTCACATAGCCCCTGCTATGACGGGCTGTAGTTGGGGCAGGGGAACCACTATACCCTCCAGAATCTCGAGGCCTTTTGGCCAATCTAATACCATAGTTGATCCCCTCGATGAATAGGCTGACTCGCTCTCTGACTGTGGAAACCAATGCAGGTGCAAGTCTGGACAACTCACTGAATCTGATGGCATACTTTGATACTGTCATAGTACCCTGACGCAACAGCTCAAACTCCATGCACCATGCATCCCGAAGGGTCTGGGGAACAAACTCTCTCTAGAACATCTTTGAAAACTGAGTCCATATAAGTGAAGCTGCATCGACTGGGCTACCTTCCTCGTGAGCCTGCCACCACTGATACGCTGCTCCTGACAGATGGAATATAGTTAAAGCAACTCTTCTCGTCTCCACAATACCCATGGTGCGGAGAATACAGAGGCACTTCTCTAGAAAACCCTACGCATCCCATGTAGCCAGGCCATTATAAGTAGGAGGATGATACTTCTTGAACCTCTCAAGTCTCAGCTACTCCTTCTTAGATACTCTTTCCCTAGCCTCCGGCTTAACTAGAATAATAGGCTGCACTGGCATAAATCCCGAGACCTGATCAATATGGACCTGCTGCTCTGGAGTACGGGCTGTGGGAGTCTGGGCTCCTCCCCCTACCTGAGATGTAGCTGGTGCGAGGGTAGTCAATCTCTCCTGAGCTAGAGCACTGAACATGCTTATAAACTCTGATAGGGTCTCCTGAAGTGCAGGGGTGACAACAGGCGCCTCGGGTGCCCGTCCCCCAATCGAAGCTATTGGTGGCTCCTCAGTCGCTACTCGAGCAGGTGCTCTAGCTTGCACCATGTACCCCTCCCCGACCTCTTACCCCGGCCCTGGCCTCTCACGGATCTAGCAAGAGGCGCGGGTGTATGATCGTCGGATCTAGTAGTGCGTGGTCTCACCATCTGTGATAGAGTAGAAAGACAAAAGATTCAGATTTTGAAATCAACCAATTCGCACAATAAGGAATCAAAGAAGTGGAAAGTCCTAACAGTTCTGTGGCCTCTCGAAGATATATACAGACGTCTCTGTACTGATCCGCAAGACTCTACTAAACTTGCTTATGACTCGTAACACCTATGAACCTACAACTCTGATACCAACTTGTCACGACCCCAATTTTTCGCCTTAGGATGTCGTGATGACTCCTAGTCTCTAAGACTAGGTAAGTCTAACAAACAAGAGAATATGACAGAAATAGAGACTAATAACATGATATAAACTAATAAGCCTCAGAAAGATCTCAATACTGAACGACAATATAAGATTTCCCAAAACCCGGAGAGACTGAGTCATAAGCTCTATAAAAAAAATACTAAAATCTCAACTTATACATCACTGTCTGAATAAAGGATAAATAGTAATAAGAGATAGTAGATGGTGACTCCAAGGACTGCGGACGTCAAGCAGGTATACCTTGAAATCTCCAAAAGTAGAAATCAATCACTGGCGTCCGGCATGGGTAGATGTACCTGGATCTGCACAAAAAGTGCAGAAGTGTAGTATGAATACACCACAATAGTACCCGGTAAGTATGAAGCCTAACCTCGGTAGAGTAGTGACGTGGCCAGGTCAAGACACCTACTAGGATAAAATAAACTAAATAGGATATAACATGGTCTAATAATGAAGGCGAGTAAGTAAATTACAAGTAAACCGTTCAATAATGTAGACTAACCACGAAAATATAACGGTAAAAGCATCAAGGAGTGAACACATGAGGAAAACAACACGTAAACAAGTAAGGGTAATTACAAGTACAACAATGAAGAAACAACAAGAACAACTCAACCAACAAGCTTTCTAACATGAGAGGTGCAACAAGAATCACAACCATGGTACTGCCTCGTTTCCACATTTCACAATTTCAATCACAATCTTTCCTTATATCATCGCGTGAGCCTTACATTAAGTATTGAAAATCATTTTTTTCGAAATAGCTACACGCATTTTAGCCCACCTTATCGAACCGCGTGGCTTCAAGTAGTTCCCCTACTAGCAACACGCTTATCAAGCCCACCTTATCTCACCGCATGCGTATCAACCCCTAGCCTTGTACCACCGCATGTGTATCAATATCACAACACAATCACAACTCGCACCAAAAGTGCCCATCTGCCACAACTTCCCAAAAAGTCAACAATACCAATGTCTCCACAACAAATAGCCCATGGCTCAACCACAATGTGTACAAGAATCTCATCAATAACAAAATTAATATAAATTGCTCAACAAGAAAGATATCTCATCAATTAACAACTTCGCCTCAATGTGATTACGACTTTTATAACTTCAACACCAATAGCTAAACAAGAGGATAATCCACGAGATAAAAACTTCAAGTAAAAGTAATTCAACGATTAAAGAGGTAATAAGACAATACGGAAGGCAATAATTTTAACTAAAGCATATAAGAGCAAAATAAAAAGTAAGAGGAAAAACAAGTGTTAACAATGTCAAATGAAGCCTGTAAGGGTAGATTAATACATGTAAGAGTAGATTAACAATGAGAGATATAACATGTTATGATAATTCAATTAAAGGCATGGAAAGAGTCTAAATAGCCTAAATTGGTCAAATACCTCATATAGCCCGTGTACCCACTCATCACCTTGCTTACACGGCTTTCACATAACACAAATAGCATAATTAACCCAAATCCTAAGGGGTAGTTTATCCCACACAAAGTTAGGCAAGATAATTATCTCAAACAAGCTAAATCAACCCACTAGCAAGCCTTTTCCGCGAAAATCCAACTCCGGACGGCTCAAATCTAGCTAAATTATCTTAATACTATAAAAACAAACTATAGAAAACTATTCTGGATAATAAAGTTGCAATCTTTAAAGAAAATCAAAAAGTCAACTAAAAAAGTTAACCCCGGGGCCGCACCTTGGAACCCGACAAAACTTACAAAATCCGAACACCCATTTAATAACTAGTTCAACCATACAAAAATTATCCAATTCGGACCTCAAATCGAGCTTCAAACCTCAATTTTTTATTTTTGAAAAGTTTCTACAAAATCCCCCATATTTGCACTTTAATTCACTAATTAAATGGTAAAAACAAAGATAGGTGTCACGACCCAAAATCCCTCCTTAGGAGTTGTGATGGCACCTAGTCTCTAAGAATAGGTAAGCTTAACACATACTGAATTAATAATAGATTTTAACCAATCAACTATTAAACATGAACCAAAATTTCTATATAAAGCCAACAATCCCGAGTAGATATACAATATCCCAAAACCTGTAGTACAAGTCATAAGCTCTACTGATTTCACTAGAAAATCTCTAAGTACAACAGTTTCAGAGTAGAAATAAGCAGTACAAAGTAAACTTCAGAAGGTGACTTCGAGGCCTGCAAACGCGACGACAGGTATACCTTGAAGTCTCTTCCGCAACTCACAATAATGACCAATACGCTCCGAGGTACCTAGATCTACACAAAAATATCCAGCATGTGTAGCATGAGTACACCACAGTGGTACCTAGTAAGTATCAAGACTAACTTCAGTAAAGTAGTGACGAGGAACAGTCAAGACACCTACTAGACATAATAACCTGTACAAGTATGAATAAAAACTAACAGGGAACAATATAAAGCTTAACATGGTAAAATAATGTTACAATACTTGCAATAAGAACTAGAAACAACAATTAACAACAAGGAGCAAACAGGTAATAACGCCGTAATGTAAGCAGAATATAGTTAAAGTCCGGTGAACCAAGTAAGGGAAAACAAGTAACAACCCAATAAAACAACTGCTTTCACACGAAGTTTATACAAGAATCACCCCGAGGCACCATACCTCATAGTCACAGATCACGGGTCCTAAATTACGAACCTAATCACTTGGCATTTTGTGCCCACATTACAAATCACAATCGCACAGACAACTCACGTGCTGCACGGACAACTCACGTCCCATTAATACCTCATATCTGCACGGACAGCTCACGTGCTAACAGTAATAATATCTCATATCCGCACGGACAACTCACATGCTAACAGTACAAATCACATATAGAAGGCAGGTATACAAGAATACTTGTAAAGGATCAACAAACATCAAGGTTCATCTTCTTGGACTAATATCAGTGACTAATTACGGTGAATGCTTGTGTAGGTGTTCTATCACAACTCGAGTCAACAAGTAAGATCAGAGACAACGAATGACACATAGGAAAAAACACAACAAAACCGTAATATGCATGACTCACACAAGGTAGGCACACCACTACACAAATATCATCGATAACAATGCCCCTAGGACATCACAATTCATCACAAATCATCCCAGACATTGCCCCCTTTGTCTCGTTGCGTGCAGCAATAAAGTGAATGCCCGCCTTCTCTCGCCGCACACACATAATAATATGCCACTATCACGCCCCGAACTCGAGGAGCGCGACCGACGCTCAACCTAGTGAAGCCGACCGAGCAAGCCTATTAGAATTCCTTCTACCCAAATTCATCCATGAATAAAAAGAAAATATATCTCATTAATTAAACACTGAGGGATTTATTAACAACCCCAATTTCCATTTCCATTATTTACTCCATTTTTAAGTCTCAAAATACATACACTTTCATAGCGGACGTGGAACAAGTGATTTAAATACATCATGACAATTTGACTTTCGCAACACCAATACACAACCCACACTATGTCCATAGAGCCTCTAACGGATACAACAAAGAACTATGATAGTGCCGGCAACAAGGCCCAGCTATACTCAAACACAATACATGAGGAACAAAAGACATGACCCCGAAATGAAGTGGGGCTCACCAAGTCAGCTAGGAAGAGAGAGTACCGCTATCACTGATCAATATCGCCAGCTGTGGAATTACCTGCATTCATTAAAGATGCAGTGCCCCCGGCAACAGGGGCGTTACCGTTGAATAGCACTAGTATGTATGACTAAATGTCCTCTTTCGAAATAGAATGCCAATATAAGAAAAGGACAACCATGTAAATAACAAGCAACAATCAATGATATCCAAAGGTCACGTTAAAACATAACAATTTTTAAAATACGAAAATAAGGAGATGAAGATGATAATCGAAATATGAAGATAATATTATTTTTTGTTAGAAGATCATTAGTACCGAATCACCACAATTCACAATACCACTATTCACAAAACCACTGTTCACAATAACATTGTTCACAATATACACATCATAACCAACCTCACAATACCACCGTGAATTTAGCACGGAGTCCGATCACGACCCGATCAACTAGGCCGTCTTATTTGAAGACATCAACCACAATCACCATCTCAAGCAGAATCACAATCTCTATGCAAATATACCACAATGAATCTAGAATGGAGTCTGATCGCGACCCAATCGGCTAGGCCGTCTTATTTGAAGACATCAACCACAATAACAATTTCAAGTATAATTTCCAGCAGAATTACCACCATGTGTGCGCCATAGCGTCCGATCACGACCCAATCGGCTAGGCCGTCTCATGTGAAACATCATCCTTTTCTATCATTAATCTCATCCCAAATATGGGGAATAACTTTATCACATCAATCTCATCCCAAATAAGGGGAAAAACATTTTTTATTTGCATACCAAGGGAAACATAAATACATATTTCATTTACCGTTTAACCTTTCATATCGTATATAGCTTCATTGGTACTTTTAACCATTTATATCATCATTATTTTATTGCGTCTCTGGGCCATACATATGATTCTTCTTTCATGGCACAATGGCCGTATTTCATATTCCACACTTTCATTTCTTTCCTTTCATGGGTCATCATCATAAATATCAATATTCTCTATATTCTGGAAATCATAACTTTAAGTTCATTAAGAATGAAGACTTTAAACACAATAGATTTCTTTCCAATAAATGGAGTACAATGATTGGCAATCGAAGCGCAAGTTAAAATCATAAACAAGTAACACACCATTTATTCTTGAAATACTTTTCCCCAAGACATATCACGTTGGGAATACTTACAAGACATATCATTAGTTAAAACAACCACATTTGGGAATGACTTGAGTACATAAGCTTTTAGGAAAATCTATTTTCGAAGTCATTTAAAACACTTGAATCAAGGCTCATTTCATAACCTTTCTCACATCGATCATTTCATTTCATCGGCACCGTTGGCCACAAATATAACTTTCTTTCTTGGCACGTTGGCCATAATTTATATCCCCAACTCACTTATTTCACTTCCAAACATCTTTATATTTTATCAACAATAAGACATTTCCAATCAAGACTTTAGGTACACATATGAGCAATTAAGAGTCTTAAGCATATTGAGTTTTTCTCACACAATTTGGCATCATAACCTTCATTTGAAACACGACTCAAAGACATAGCATTTTAATACACATATCATTCTTGAACATATTCCCAAATGATAGCATAACGCGATAGGAACATTCGGAACACGTTTTGAATACATAATTATCGACAGTTTGCTTATTCGGAATACATATTGAACATATATCTTTCAACACTAGCTTATTCGGAACAACCAATTATATAATGAACAACTCGGGACTTGCATAAATTTCATGAACACCGAAGGATTGAATTCTAAGAGAGAAGTTTAGCCAACATACCTTTCTTGAGCTTTCCTTACATTACTACGATGTTCCGGAAATTCTAGCAACTTCAATCTATGTAGAAACATAACAAAAGTAAGCCATCATTTGGAAGATATTCATGGGTTCACGTCACTTAAGCTTTTCATCAAACACCAGGTCAGTACAAGGCTCTCCTACACAATTTCCTTCACCCACAACCAATTCAATAGCAAGAGTTTACTCATATTAGCTCAATTACCTTCCCACCATCACTATAGCTACATGCACGCATAAATAACAACTTTCATACCCAATTATCATACTTCTCATGACCTACTTTTGATCCAAATCTCGAAATTTAGGGCTAGGGAGTAGAATCTTACCTATTAGATGAAGATCTTGTAAATCTTTCAAGCCTTGAGCAATAATTGATGAAAAAATAGCTAGGTCTTCTCTTTCTCTCACTAATATAGCTCTCTCCTCTCTCTAAAAAAAAAAATCAGATTTTACCTTCTAAAATAACCCCCTAAGGCCTTATATCAAAATTGGATCGGATATGAAAATTTTCAAAAATGACCCCGAAGTCAATTATGTGGTGCAATTGTGCTATAGCAGAATTGTTCTGTGGGCAGCAGAATTTATTTTGCTATAGCAGAATCATTCTGCGACCAATTGTGCGATAGCATAATCACTTTTGCGACAGCAAAATCATTCTGCGGCCGCAGAATGGTGTTTCAAAATTGTCAATTCTCTGCTTCATTCCGCGTCGAATATGCGGTCTGCGGAGTGATTTTGCGGTCGCAAAATGTACCGCAGAAAGGCCATTTTCAGCAACAAGTTACTTCTAACTCTCCAAGGTATTGTAAAACCCAAAAATTTCGCACCATGGCTCGTTTTCTATAATTTTCAAACACATGAGCCTACCTTGGCACCACAAAACCTTAAATTCCTTAGGGAAATTTTCTGGGGCCATTCTCCCTCGCTTAGGATCATTCGTCCTTGAATGAGAAGTAGAGTCCGCCCCAAACACTTAGCATAATTTATCTCTTTTCCCACATACCTCAAGCCCCCAAATTGTGACTAACTCCTAAATTTTTCAGAAATTTTGGCAGAGTCTCCTCTGAATTGGGCCTATCCACCTGCAAGAGAATCACCAAAACCACGCTAACAACACATCCACAACTCGACAAAGTATCACAATAAATATTAACAACACTAATCTCAGCATTACAGGCACTGCATTATCAAAATAATATCTGGACATGAATTGCACATTTTTAAATCATAACACATAGAAAATACCTTTCAAATCACAATCATTTGCTATACAAGCAAGTGAAAATATTTTCTTTCCACAACACTTTCGGCCTTCAAGGTGACCTTCTCAACTCACAGACTTCGACATAACACTTGGCGGAGGAAATCTCTTTATTCCTCAACTTTCAGACTTGTTTAATCAAGGATTACAATTAGTTACCTCCCATTAGCAAATTACCCATTAATTTTACCTTCAGTAGTTTCCACCGGAATGATACACAAAGGATTTCCAGCTACCTTCTTAGACATAGACACATGAAACACCGGGTACATGGAGAACAATGATGGGGAAACATCATACTCATAGTTCGGCCTATTTCGGTCAAGATTTCCATAAGGCCTAATGTGAACTACACTTATTTAACCTTAATTAGCAATTCACATAACATCTTCAGGGAGAAAATATTGAGAATAACCCGTTCACCCTTTTCAACTCTAGATCTCTACGCGAACACCCAAACTAAACCTTTGGCGACCTTCAACAATTAGTCTAAGATGTGCTACCATGAATATGACAATAAAATTTCCTATCCAATATATTTGATCATGGGATGATGCTTCTTCTTTGACATGTTTGAACCTTTAACCCCCATAGATTTAATAAAAGGAGGAACAACGGGGTTCATTTGGCTGGAATTATTTAAGAATCCATCAATGTGCTAAGCAGAGTATTTCATGAGGTTATATATCCTAAGAGACATGAAGCTTACTACTGACAACGCTGACATGATTAACCATTGTGATGACATAATTGATTTGACAAATGAGGCATATAGTTAAAGTATATCGGCAATAGAAATCCTTAAGGAGTAGTAGTCAAGCACGTGACACCATTTGTCCCCTGGAGTGTAGAGAAAATCAGTTTAGCTCAAAATGAGAATATTCTTGGCACCCTTAATGTGATATGGGTTTCAAAATACATGAAGTTGGATTACGCTCTTAATAGTAACTGGCACAAGGAATGTATGTCACAAACCCATGAGGATGAAAAAAAGGAAGCTGAACACTTATGAGATTATTATCATTCAAACAACTTAACCCTTTCCGATAGTTGATCCTATCTGAGAGAACTAGAGATGCGACAAACTTGTCTTTCAAATCAATATGCTCATGATATGTGTCAAAATCTGAAAGCATCTAATTTCAACTTTTCACGAGTGAAACCACATAGCTAGGACATCTTAATATTTGGATGAAATCATGTGCTGGTTAGAGAGAATGAACATTTTGCTATGCGTTAGACATGTTTCTGCCATAATAACTCTAAAGCTGTAATACCATGCCACTTCATGAGAAACTACAATACTAGGAACAAAGTGAGCTACTTACTATGAGATGATTTAGGTGGACATGAAAGCCATATTGAGATGGGCAAACAACAAGATCTTCCTGTGTCGAATTTGTGAAATTTCCCAAAAACTTTATGAGGATAAGTGACCCCTTTCAATTGACATGTACATATATGATAGGTGTTTAGATATGCTCTCATGTTACTAGATAGTGAAAATACTTCATGATAATAATCACAAAGGAGTAAAGTGACTGTTCAAACCATATGAGTCACATACACCGGAGAGAGAAAGAGTGGTTTAAGAAGGATCTCAACACTAGGCTTCCTTACATTGCATTTGATACCACATAGGTAAACTTTACGATTGTGCATGAATAGGCACAAATGAGCAGATGTTATTCTTTCAAATCAAAATTCATCACGTATAGTCCCTTGTTTAGAATTTAGGAAAGCAAGTGGGAAGTACTAATCCTAGAGTTATAGCTCAATTCAAGGACATAATTATAGAACTCAATTCCACAGAGGAGGTAAATAAGAGAATTGTGATCAAGAGGCTTCACGAATACTGCGTCTCGTTCAAAGAGTAGGTACATTAAATGTTTTGTGATTCACCGTTTTGGTTAAGACCATGTTCATGAAGGCTCTTCAATATGGATGTACATATACAACAAGGAAAATTTTGCGTTGTTCATAATGATGTACGAAGGAGTGACTTACTTGGTGACTTTAGGTTGACAGAGCAATAACTTAATCGATGCCCCTCGACTCCACATCCATAACGTACATTGGTACCATACTGACATACCCCCGATAGATATCTCCTACACTTTAAGCAACGAGGATGAGGTCCGTTATACTGACTCGCCTCACTGACCTGATATTTACCCTTTTTTCATACATCATAAACATTCACCTTATTCTTCCTCCAAGCCTTCATGGCGGGAGTAACAATCTCTATATCGGGTTTCTGTGTAGGCCTTTGGAATTTCCCAAGCCTTCAACCCCTAACTCGCTACTGAGCATACTCACAACATGATGAAAAAATGTGCCTTCCCGCATATCGGGAAGACCGGGATGGGTGTACCCAACCTAGGGCATTTGTTCTTCTTGTTGCCCCCCTCCTTTCCACAACCATAACATATTTCAAGCGTGACCCAACATAAACCCAAGTGGTGCTTCTTGCAAATCAAACATCCGGCTTATTGGTACCAACAACCTTCTTCCGTTTTTAAGGTTCTCTAACCACATGATCTGGTGGAGCAGTGACATTAATAGGAACAAGGGTACTCCCTTTAGCAACAAGTTCTTACAATCCATCCATGGCTCGATACATTCTCCTAACAAACTCTTGTGCAATCTCCGTCAGATTCAATGGTGGGGTCATTCCCTCCTTACTGGTTCAAATTCATGGATTACTCATCTTGAAAATAAGACATAACGAGGAAATTAGCTCCCTATCTTGAGCTCTATCGCACGATCTGGAGTATCAAAGAAGGGTGACATTCCTAAATGTCCGAGTAGCCTCCTCATTATAGATGTGGTCGACAACGCACCGATAAGAAGGACTCTACTAGATACGGCTCCGAGACATCCTAGGACACTTTAAACCACAGGCTTTGATACCAAGTTTGTCACGCCCCGCACTCGGGGAGCGCCACCGCGCTCAACCGAGTGAACCTGGCCGAGCAAGCCTATTGGATTTCCTTCAACCCAAATTCATCCATGAATAAAGAGAAAATATATCTCATTAATTAAACGCTGAGGGGATTTCATTAATAACCCCAATTTCCATTTCCATTATTTACTCCATTTTAAGTCTCAAAATACATACACTTTCATAGCGGACGTGGAACAAGTGATTCAAATACATCATGACAATTTGCCTTTCCCAACACCAATACACAACCCACATGTTTACCGTGAAAATGGTAATTACAATTAAATTTGATTTTGTGGTTCTAAAAATACGTGATCTATTTTTATGCAGGTTGTTAAACAATGGATTCTTAGTGAAAGATTAGAAATTAAGATTGTAGCTTAGAGACAATATGATAATCGAACCAAACAGTTGGAGATCGGGACCTCGAGCTCGCTTATCCGGGGCCTCGGGGCCGAGTCCTATACTCTGCCATGGACAGTCGATGGAGGGACTAACAATTATGATAGATTCAGTGACGGCTCTTTATGGCCAATAATAAGCAATAAATGAAGAACAATAAATAGAACACAATGAATGTAAGCAATAAATAGAAGTAAAGAGCTTAAGAGAATATGTTAGAGAGCAGAGAGAATGTTCTTGTGTATTTAGTATTGAGCAACAGAAATTTACAAAATGGCAAGGATCCCCTTTATATATGAGGGGGAACATAGTACAAATGTATTTATTACAAAGATATGAGGCTGACACAGCCATTTAATGCCCTGATGATCTAGCTTACTACACTTTGTTAGCTCTAGTCGTGCGCCTAGGGAACTTCACCTTGATCCGCCTATACCATCAAGTTGCATTGCCTCGAGGTTGGCCATAATATACACTACCTCGAAGTAGACCACCGAGAACCCTTGAGATGTCTTGATGACCGCGAAATTGAACCATCGATTTCTACCGTATACAGATAGTCCCCGCGTTCCCTAGAACGAAGTGAGAAGGAATGACTTTGAACTCCTACTCCTTAAGTATTGTCATCATGACGTCAGCCCATCAGAGCATTAAATGCCATAACTTAAAAGTCACACAAGGGTCGCCGTCAACACGACTATTGAGAAGCCCACGAACCACTATTGGTTTGTCCTTTCCGCTACCCATACGGCTTCTATAAATACATCAATCGCTTGATAATTCAACTTTTTACAACATCTTCAAGCTTTCAAAGCCAAGGCCATCCCCTTTCACATTCCACCTTCTTCTGTTCTTGAATCCTTACTTACCTTCTCAGAAAAGCCTTTTCCCCACCATGGCTAGAACCTCTGAAACGGTGCCTCGAAAAGAGGATGCTGCCTCTTCTTTTCGTACGTCCAAAGGAAAACCCAAAGTGATACCCACCATTGAACAGTGCACGCCTACAAAGTTTAACACGGTGAAGGATTTTTCCGTAGACAAGCCCTCGTCCACACCGTGCCGATACGCACACGTGTCTCGGTACATCAGCGTCGTGACCGATATAGGGAAAGTGAAAGAAGACTGTCGATGGAGGGAGGCAGCGATGGTTGAGATTCCCCGTCCTAATGAGAGCATAACAGACCACAAGGCTGGCTTCCTTTATCTATACACATATCCATGCACTTCGGGTGCCGTTGATTCATCGAACTCTTCTTCCCCGGCGATAGACCCGGTTATTCTCGACTTCTGTGACAAGTATCGAGTGACGCTCGGTCAAATCTATCCATCTTTCTAGAGGATAGTCTACATGCTCCGTTACTTCTCCAACAGGGTCGCGGGTACCATTTTTACCCTCGACCATTTGATTAGATAGTACAACCCTTGATTTTATCGAGGTTTAATCAAGCTTCACCCTCAGTCCAAGAAGCCGTTTTTCTCGAGCATTGATGAGGACAAGGATCGAGGGTGGATGAGTAGGTTTGTCTGAGTGAGGACCTCGGACATCATCCTGCCCAAAAGGATGCCATTCCCGGAGGATTGGAACACACAACGTAAGTATCTCTCCTTCGAACATGCATTATTGTCTTCTCGCCTTTCTTCCGAAAAATAATCTCCCCTTTGTTTATGCAGCTACCGTTTGGTATCCTGAAGTGGTCCAAGATCTGCCGGGATGGATTAGACAATTGGATGTTTCGTTCCCGTTTCTCAGGGTGGTCTTGGCCCGACCTGGCTAAAACGCGGTGGGTGGCCAAGAATCACGGTAAAAATCCTTCTTGCCACCTATATCATATTTCTTTATTTCTTCCTCATATTCTCCATGTTAATAAATTTTGATCGCTATGTTTTGTGCAGGCCTTAGCGATGAACTGCTGATGAGACCACCTCCCGACGGCGAGGTGGAGGCTCCGGTGCCTGATAAAGGCAAGAAAAGGAAGAAAGAGGCGGCTGCTGATTCTCCTGCGGCAAAGAAACCTAAATCACGCAGGCCTCGAGCTGCTGCTAGGGCCTGGGCTTCAGCTTCCGGAGCAAGTTCCAGTATTGGGGACGAAGACAATGGTGAGGATGAATGTCGTTTGGTTTGAAGGACGAGGTCGGGAGCGGATATCCCGTAGGTGTCCCGATCGAATGCCACTGAATTGAGAACGGTTGATTCAAATCGATCCCGTGTGGTGGAGACCCTCGAGGAGGGAGCGAAAGCGGTCCCTGATCCTTTGGTCAAATGTGATGCAGTTTATGCGGAAGAGACCGTTGCTGCTGGCTCCAAAGGATCTGGGCCCGGAGCCTTTCAACGACGAGATTTTCCCCTTGGTAATATCGAAGCCCCGGGTGGTCTTAACTTGGGCGCTCGGTTCTCGCTCGGGGAATACAGGGACGCTCAGGACCCAAATGTTACCAACGTGGAGGGTCCCCTCGGAGGGGGAGGCGAGCTTGACAACTTCTTCGATGGCATTGACGATGTCAGCGAGGACATTGATCTCGATTCTCCCAACGCTATCGAGGAAGTGGGGAAGCTCCAGCAGAAGGTGATAGCTTTTCATGTACACTTTTCAGGTCTCAAATACCTTTCTTCGTTTTTCCTGACTCTTCTATTTTGTTGTAGGCTAAGAAGATGTATGATCACGCCTTCGCTAGGATCCAAGACGAGCTTTCAGGCCGTGGGAAGGAGCTTGAGAAGCTCACCTCGGGATTGCAGAAGTCGGAGGCCTGCTCTGCCCGCAAGGAGGAGGAATTAAATGAACTTTGGGCGAATTTGGAGAGAGCTCTACGAGAAAAGGCTGGTCTTGCTGAGCAGGTAACTCTTATTCATGAATTCGTTCACCATTCTCATAATTCTAAGTTTACTGACTTATCTTTTCCTTTGCAGATCGGATAGAAGGATGTCCTCGTAGGGCGGCTTCGGGAAGAAGTTGCTGCTATGAACACGGAGATCCTCGAGCTGACGAGGCAAAACGAGATTGTGACCTCAGAGTTGGAATCAACCCAGGGTCTTCTCCGAAATGCTCGGGAGGAGGTCGCTGCATTATCTGAGGCCAAGTCCAAGGTCGAAGAGAATGCTGCTACATACTTGAGGGACGCCGCTACTGCAAATCAGCTTGCCCGAGAGATGTCAGAGAAGGCCGAGCAGAAGCTGACTCAGGCCGTCGCTTACACTCGCGCAAAGGCGAGGAGGCAAGCTTAGAGGAAGCCAATGTTGGAGGTGCCGATCTCTTAGCCAAGATCGAGGAGGCCTGAAATTCGCAGGAAGAGTTGGCACTCTTGGTCACTTTGGATGAAGATCCTGGAGATGGCTCAGAAGGCAGTGGTGATGAAGAGTAGGCCTGTGTAAACATATTTTTACTTTTGTGCATGTATTCCCGGGAGACGGGTCTCGTAAAGGTGCCCCTTACGAACATATTTTTGGTAATGTAAAAAGGGATTTTTTTGTTTCCAACCTTGCGTTCTTTATTTTTCAGCGACCGTGCGGAATTCAGTCTTCGAATTTTGACGTTGACTCTTAGTAGTTTAGATCATGGGGCAATCGGGACTCACGAGATCAGGCACCATCTTGAGGTTAGGTCGATGGCTTCTTTGGAGTTGATGCTTATAATAGTAGAGATCCTTACGGTCTCGATATTTCTCGAGCTCCGCGTGACAGCGTTATTCATGCGACATGGCAGTAGGGCCCCCCGGGTGGTCCCACCTGTACGTTTCCCAAAAAAGAGGTGCTGTCATGGCCAGATTTGATAGGTGTCCTGGATAGGCAACCAGTCGCCGTCTGCCTCTATATATACGTTCTCTCATTTCTCAACTGGGGATTCTGCTACTCTGGGCAACTATCCCTTCCACAGAACCCTTGCTCTTTGTGCTAGTTTTCTCGTCATTTCAACTTAGAGCCTTCGCCCAAATCTTCGTCCCCCTCTCCCTATTTTACTGTAGCCATGGCCGCTACATCGAAATCTATTCATCAAGGAGAGGGGAGTTCTGCCTCTGTTCTGCATCCGTCCGATGGTACGCTGCCGGTATTTGGTGAGCGGACCTCGAGGTGCTTCGTCTCGAGGAGAGACTTTACGTCGGAGATACCTCCCGATACTCACGGGCATCGGGAGCATGCATCGAGGTTCATTTCCTCAATAGGGGAAGAACATCTCAAGATTATTAGGAAAGACTGCGGATGGGGAGAAGAAGTGGTACTGTAGGTACCTTCCCTGGAGGAGAGCATCGTGACCCATGTCGAGGGGTTTTTGAATGTGTACACGTATCCCTTTACGTTGGGCTCCCCTGACAGGGTTGTGCTTGATTTCTGTAGGAAGTATCAGGTTACCCTGGCGCAGGCTCACCCATCCTTTTGGAAGATAGTGCTGATGATAAGGTATTTTGCGGATAAGGCCGAGCTTGAATTCACCCTCAGCCATCTCGTTAGGCTATACCGGCCTCTGCATTACCAGGGCTTGATTACTCTGCGACGTCGATCCACCCGGCCCCCTGCCATTAACGACGAGGAGAACGAGGAACGAGGGTGGATGAGTCGGTTTGTTCGAGCACGGACAGTCGACATTATCCCTAGAGAGTTTTTGCCATTTCCTAAGAAATGGAATTTCACGCGTAAGTGGTATACTCGTAAATTCATCGCTTTGTCCATAGTGGAGGCAGGCTTCGTAATGACATGTATATATATATATATATATATATATATATATATATTAATTTTTTCTTATTTCATTCTCTTTAGCGGTTCCTTGGCTGCCGAAAGAGGTTCCTGACCTGGCCAAATGGTCTCGGAAGTTGGCATCTTGCTCGACTTATGATAGGCGCAAATGACGAGACCTGTCCAAGGGGAGATGGGAGGCAAAGCATCATGGTAGGTGCTTAGTGGCTTGTTTCCACAGAAAGGTACTTTCATTTTAGCTCACTAATTCTGCCGCCGCAGGTGTTGGAGGTTTTTCCGAGATGAGACCGTGTCCCCTAGGGGAGGAGGAGAGACTATCGACCTCGAGATCGAGGGAAGATAATAAACGGAAAGAGTCTTCGAGGTGCGAGGATGCTCTCGGTGGGGCGAGTCCTTCTCTGAGGTTCAAAAGAGACAAGTCGGCCGACCTTCCGGCTTCGGAGGCCTCTGCTTTCGAGAGAACATTTTCCGTTCCTGTTGAAGGTACTTCGAGGGACAAGGATCATCCGGCGCCTCCCTCTTCTCCTACCGAAGGCATTTCTAGGGGAACTAAACCATCAGAAGTATACTTGACCTTTGGTAAGGCCCAGCGGCTTAGCTCCATGGTGAGTTTTGGTAGCTGGTATACGCTGCTTTCAGTTTCGCGTCTTTCTTACTAAGCTTTCTCTTGCAGGCCTTTCACAAGCTTAAGTCCAAGCTGCTCCGCCGTGAGGCCAGGCTGCGGAAAGCTTTGGATGGGGAGAAGTCCCTTAGGCTTCTTTGCACGAAAAAGGAAGATGAGCAGGTATACCTTCGGTACAAGGCGGATTGAAGTCGGAACTACGAAAGCCATCTCGAAAGATAGGTAACCTACATTTCATGTCGATGTATGACCTTTTCCGCTTTCAGAGATTAATATTCTGATATTCCAGTTGAAGGACAAATCGGAGGAGTTGGAACGACTTTAGGGCGAATTTGGCTGAGCCAAGCGCGAATATGATGAGTTGAGGCTCAGGTGGACGTCCAGGCTTCAGCGGAGAGGGGTGCTCTGGCTAAGGCTTCACCGTTGAGGTTCAACTTCGCTTAGCTCGTGATAACAGCTTGGTTCGAACAGATATGATTACGAAGCTCGGATCTGAGCTTTTGAAGGTAAAGGCCAAGGTTGTGGATGCCCGGGCTGAAGCCGTAATGAGCCGAACCAAGGCTGACAAGAAAGTTGCGGTCTACTTGAAGGACGTTGCCGATGTTCGAGCTAAGCTGAGAAGGGCTCTTGATCGTGAGGGCAGAAGCTTGGAGTATGCACGGTGCAAATCTCGAGGAGAAACTCTTGAGGAGATCTATGCAAGGGGCTTTGATCTCTCGGAAGAGATAAAGCAGGCAAAGGCGGACGAATATGATGCTAAATCCTTTCTGTCCATGCCGAGGATAATGAGAAAGAGACCGTTGGGTAGCAGTCCCTGAGAGGGACGTAGGTTAGGCCTTTCCTTTTCTGAATTTGTACATAGCACTTTCGAAGTACGTTGTAAATGGAGCTTGTATTTTTTTGCATATATGTATAAAAGGAAAGCGGTTTTATTTCTCCTGCATTTCTTTTTTGCTTTGATATTAGCCAGATGAGCTGGTCTTCGAGTGAAAAGGAATCCTTAGATTCATAGTATGGCCCTGGGGCTCATTAGGCTAGCCCGTAAGCTCTTACGCGCTTTGGTTGGTGCGACCTTTTAGCATAAGCCGGCGTTCGAGCTCTTACGATTTTGCTTTTAGGTATATTCAGTCAACTGTTTAGGGTTCAGTCTCCGAGTCGGGTTTCGACTCGAGCTCTTTTGACCCTCAAGTCTTTGAATTTAAAGCTGGCCCTTGGGCTCTTACGCGTTGGGTCGATACGACCTTTTATGTGAGCTGGCGACAGTGGCTCTTACGCTTTGGGTCGATGCATTCTTTTATGTGAGCTGGCGATAGTGGCTCTTACGCTTTGGGTCGATGCGACCTTTTATGTGAGCTGGCGACAGTGGCTCTTACGCTTTGGGTCGACGCGACCTTTTATATAGGCTTTATTTTTCCCTCGATAAGGATTTTCTATGGAATTGTGTTTTCCTGACTCTTCGACGGTTCGATAGAACCTCGATTGTGAGTCGTTATATGGCGATGATCGAGCACCTCGGGAGGTTTGGCTCGGTGGCTGAGTATCTCGAAGCCTGTATTTAGGAGCTGACATGGTCGAAGCTCTTTTGCCTATGTCGATGGTAGCCTGTTTAACCGATTCTTTTTGAAGTATATTCAAAGTAATTGAAGGCCTGTGATTTTATAGCGACGGTTGGGCGTCCCCGGGTCGCGTTAGTTTGGCTGGTACAGCCTTGCGACCGTAGTCATTGTGTTTGGCCGGAGCTTTTTACTCCCCGAGTGAAGTAGTTTCGGCGTCTATATCGAGGGTATGCCTTTTTAGGGGTCTTACAAGTTCGGTATATAGCCTTAACTTTAATATCGGGTTTATGCCTTTAGTAAGGTCTTACGAGTTTTACATGCCTTTGAGGTCTTACAATTATTGCCACTTGGCACAAGTGTGGTTCATGCCTTGCTTGAGGTCTTATAGATTTTACATGCCTTTATGGTCTTGTAGTTTTTGTTGTTTCCTTGTATAGATCTTACGAGACCGAGGCTGTTTCTTGGCTCGGGAGCCATTACTTGTAGTCTTAGTACTGCCTCATTGAGGGCTTATGATTTTGGAGTTTCCGACTCGTAGGTCATGTGGCCTTGAGTTTTCGACGCTAGTCCCCGAGTGTTCAGGATGTTTTTGGTTCTGGAGTTGTTTTGTGATCCTAACATTGCCTCATTGAGGGCTTATAAGTTTGGAGCTCCGACCCGGGGGTCGCATTGTTTCGAGTTGTTGGCGCTAGTCCCTGAGTGTTTGGGATGTTTTTGACAGAGGAGCTGTTTTTGCAAAAATACCGAGCTTTTTGAAACGCAAAATGCTTTTTGAAATTATTCTTCGATTGCTTGGTACAAGCATACATGTCTTTGCTGTTGAGGGCTCAGTTATTCTATGGAGGCACGGTTCGTTCGACCGTTTGGCCCGGTACATTGTTTTTCTTATCGAGACCCTATTCAGCATATCTTAGCTTCTTCGAGAAGGTGGTCTTTTGGGGGGATGCCCCAGTATTCGAGGTTGATTGCAATAGAAGCCTTGAATACTTGTTGAGTTCTCCTTAGGTAGCATATAGATGTTGCCTCATTAAAAACCTTGCCGGTAAAACCCTTCTTGGGATGAAAATTCGATCGAAGGAAAAGAGTGCAACGCATGTTTTTGAAACCTAAGGCCTTCGAGTTGGGAAGTGCTTCAGCTATTTCAATCTGATACCTGCAATTAGGTTAGTGTAAGATGTAATTAAAAAAGGGAGGCGATCATACCTTAGTGCTGACGGCGCTTCGGCTCCTGATATGTTTCGATCGTTTGTCACGAGGACGCGGTACGGTCCTTTGCTTCGTTTGGCCTGGACTTAGCCGAGGGTATAGCTTGTTTTTGCTATTTCACTGTTTGCTTATCCTTTGGCTCTTTTGATGGTAGAGATATTGGCGCTTTGGGTTGTGCCGGCCACATTGGCTGGTGGGGTGGTTAAGCCTTTTGTTATTTTGCTTGCCGTGTTGAATCCGTTAAGGACTCGAAAGGCGGGCATATTTTGGTCAAGCAGCCCGAGTTGCTCTGTCACCCTCGACCTGATAATATTGGTCGAGCTACCTGGATCCACAAGTACACGTTTAATTTAAAATGTACTTGCAGGAAAAAGAGTTACCTAGTGCGTCGTTACGGGGCCAGGATAGAGCCTCTAGTTCGCCTCTCCCTAGTGAGGGATGTTTTGTTTCTCCCGATCGTGGGTTCCTGCAGGGCGTCGACACCTTAGAAGATCGTATGGATGACATGCTGCGGTTCATCTGCTTCGTTCTTTTTGGTCGCCTCTCTTTTTCGAAAATTATTTTGGCTCGGTCGCTGAGGAATTCCCGGAGGTGACCTTCACTTCTTCCCGGAGTTGTCGGCAATCTTTGGTCCTGTGACCGTGTGTGTTGTGAAATTCACACACCAAGTTATGATTTCTTTGCGAAGGGTCTGATTGCACAGGCCTTGGCCACCTGGCTTCTCTAATTTTACTGATGGCGAATACGATGTCCGAAACATCAACATTGAAGTTGTATTCTGACAAGCGGGGTGTCTCCACCGGCCCTGCGCGCCTATCGAACCCGGCTCTGTTGACGAGTCCCCGAGGGTTCTGCCCTCGGCCCGTTCTTTGATCATTCCGGGGTATGTCGCGCCTCGGGACGTTTCTCCTGTCTTTAGTGGTATGGCTGGTACCTTTCTTTGTTTGGCTTCGGCTCCTTTGCTAGAAGCCTTCTTGAATATACCGAGCCCGGGGGGGCTCCTAGTTGGTCTTCTTCGACCCTGATCTTTGATTGGTATCGGTTGTGGATGTCCGACCAAGTCACGGCCGGGTATTCGACTAGGTTTTGTTTTAGCTATTTTGAAGCCACCGAGCTTAGTTCATTCAGACCTTGAGTGAAGGCCTGCACTGCCCAGTCATCAGAGACCGGTGGTAGTTCCATTCGTTCCATTTGAAAGCGAGATACGAACTCTCGAAGCATTTCATTCTCCCTTTGCTTGATCTTGAAGACGTCAGATTTCCTTGTTGCTACTTTGATGGCACCAGCATGTGCCTTTATAAAAGAATCCGCCAACATGGCAAATGAATCTATCGAGTTTGGGGCCAGGTTGTGATACCACATCATTGCCCCCTTAGAAAGCGTTTCCCGAACTTCTTCAGTAGGACAGACTCGATCTCGTCGTCCTTTAGGTCGTTGCCCTTCACTGCACAAGTGTAAGTAGTAACATGCTCATTGGGGTCTGAGGTTCCGTTGTTCTTCGGAAGGTCTGGCATTCTGAACTTCTTCGAAATGGGTTTCGGAGTTGCTTCCTGTGGGAACGACTTTTGCACGAACTTCTTTGAATCCACACCTTTCAGGATTGGGGGTGCGCCCGTAATCTGATTGACCCTGGAGTTGTAGGTCTCGACCTTTTTGTCGTTGGCTTCTATCTTCTTCTCGCCTGACTCGATCCTCTTTGTGAGGTCCTCGAGCATCTTTACAATGGCGGGGTCGACCGCCGACCCATTGTTGCTTGACCTTTTTGGTACCTGTTCGGCTAGGGGAGCCGTCCCCGGTGCTACCGTGCTAGGAGTTTTCTGGTGACTTTGCAGCTGAGCGATCGCCAGCTGTTGTGCCTGTAACATTTCAAAAATAATGTGAAGGCTAACCTCCCGTTCTTCCCTAGCTGGGGTTTTTTGAGCTTCTTGTTGATCTTCTTGGCGTACGCTTCTATTGGTGTGGGAGCTTATTTCGACGTGTTGAGCGTTGCGCGAGACCACGTCCACGGGAATTGATTCTGGTGCATTCTCAGGGTTTCGTGGTGGCACACCAACACCTGGGACGTTAACGCCATTTTCCCATGGTTTTCGAGATCGACGCTTTCACGTGCATTTACTGAGTTAGACATTTTGACCTGTAATCAAAGATCTTGGACAAGAAAAAGTGTGAAAGATAACTTGCGTTACGTAGTTAAACCAGCAAGAAAATAATCACTATTATTTTTAGCCCTACGGTGGGCGCCAAACTGTTTACCGTAAAAATGGTAATTACAATTAAATTTGATTTTGTGGTTCTAAAAATACGTGATCTATTTTTATGCTGGTTGTTAAGCAATGGATGCTAAGTGAAAGATTAGAAATCAAGATTGTAGCTTAGAGACAATATGATAATCGAACCAAACAGTTGGAGATCGGGACCTCGAGCTCGCTTATCCGGGGCCTCTGGTTGACTCTTATACTCTGCCGTGGGCGGCCGATGGAGGGCCTAACAATTATGATAGATTCAGTGATGGCTCTTTATGGCCAATAATAAGCAATAAATGAAGAACAATAAATAGAACACAATGAATGTAAGCAATAAATGGAAGTAAAGAGCTTAAGAGAATATGTTAGGGAGCAGAGAGAATGTTCTTGTGTATTTAGTATTGAGCAACAGAACTTTACAAAATGGCAGGATCCCCTTTATATATGAGGGGGAACATAGTACAAATGTATTTATTACAAAGATATGAGGCTGACACAGCCATTTAATGCCCTGATACGGGCCAGAGCTAGCTTACTAGACTTTGTCAGCTCTAGTCGTGCGCCTAGGGAACTTCACCTTGATCCGTCGAGACCATCAAGTTGCATTGCCTCGAGGTCGGCCATAATTTACACTACCTCGAAGCCGACCGCCGAGAACCCTCGAGATGTCTTGATGACCGCGAAATCAAACCGTCGATTTCTACCGTATACACCACACTATGTCTATGGAGCCTCAAACAGATACAACAGAGAACTATGATAGTGCCGGCAACAAGGCCCCGACTATACCTCAAACACAATACATGAGGAACAAAAGATACATGACCCCGAAATGAAGTGGGGCTCACCAAGTCGGCTGGGAAGAGAGTGTATCGCTATCACTGTCCAATTCGCCTGCTGTGGAACCACCTGCATCCATTAATGATTCAACGGCCCCTGCAAAAGGGACATTAGTACCGTCGAATAGCACTAGTATGCATGACTAAATGTCATCTTTCAAAATAGAATGCTAATATAATAAAGGGAAAACCATGTAAACAACAAGCAATAATCAATGATATCCAAAGGTCATGTTAAAACATAACAATTTTCAAAATACGAAAATAAGGCGGTGAAGATGATAATCGAAATGTGAAGATAATATTTTTTAGAAGATCTTTAGTACCGAATTACCACAGTTCACGATACCACTATTCACAATACCACTATTCACAATATACACATCACAACCGACCTCAAAATACAACCATGAATTTAGCACGGAGTCCGATCACGAACCGATCGGCTAGGCCGTCTTATTTAAAGACATCAACCATTATCACAATCTTTATGCAAATATACCACCGTGAATCTAGCACGGAGTCCGATTACGACCCGATCGACTAGGCCATCTTATTTGAAGACATCAACCACAATCACAATTTCAAGTACAATTTCCAGCACAATCACCACCATGTGTGCGGCATGGCGTCCGATCACCACCCGATCGGCTAGGCCGTCTCATGTGAGACATCATCCTTTTCTATCATCAATCTCATCCCAAATAAGGGGAATAACTTTTTCACATCAATCTCATCCCAAATAAGGGGAAATACATTTTTGATTTGCATACCAAGGGAAACAAAAATACAGATTTCATTTACCTCATAACCTTTCATATCGTATATAGCTTCATTGGTACTTTTAACCACTTACAACATCATTAGTTCATTGCCTCTCTGGGCCATACATATGATTCTTCTTTCATGGCACAATGGCCGTATTTCATATTCCACACTTTCATTTGTTTCCTTTCATGGGTCATCATCATAAATATCAATATATAGAATATTCCAGAAATCACAACTTTAAGTTCATTAGAAATGAAAACTTTAAACACAATAGATTTCTTTCCAATAAATGGAGTACATTGATTGGCAATCGAAGCGCAAGTTAAAATCATAAACAAGTAACACACCATTTATTATTGAAATACTTTTCCCCAAAGAGTGCAATACACAATTTCAACTCATGAATATGTAAGAGCACAAAACACGTTGGTAATACTTACAAGACATATCATTAGTTAAAACAACCACATTTGGGAATGACTTGAGTACATAAGCTTTTAGGAAAATCTATTTTCGAAGTCATTTAAAACATTTGAATCAAGGCTCATTTCATAACCTTTCTCACATCGATCATTTTATTTCATCGATGTCGCGCCCCTTTTTCTAGCGAAATTGATCCCCCCTGAAACATAAATAATACTTCGTAACTCCCTCGAGATGGGGTGTTACTCATTATATTCAGCGTGCACAGGCTATCATCTCCTGCTACCCGATTACTATCTTTAATTTTTTACCAAAGCGCACTAGTTGATTCTAAACCGTGCCTTATGCGTGAGTTACCCGTCCCACACTTATGGTCCATGGGGCGTTTGGACCTCTATTTTGGATAGTTCTAGACTTAACTTAGGCTGCTCAAAAATGATAAAACTAGGTGACGTACAAAAGAAGTTGGACTTCATGTACAGGCAATTAAGGGCTCGAGTTAGCCTCCACACTTAGACAACAAATGCACGCGAACAAATTCTCACATTAAGCGTTAGACAGTTTCAGAACTGAGCCAAATTATAGCCGTCAACTCTAAATGTTACCCCATGTTTTTGTACGTCAAAGTACGGCATAAGTAAATTGATGAAAGCTCGGAAATGAGATATTACATCCCGCATTTTCGTACGTTAAAGTTTCGTCGTAAGTTAATCAACGTAAGTTCCGGAATGGGATTATTTTGAGATTATAAGCATTATGCTATTTCAAAAAAGTGATGAGTAAATTCGTGAAGGTGAGAGGGTAGGCAAATCGAAGAAAATAAATTTTGTCGAAGTTTGACATTTTGGAATAAAATACGGCCCGAGCTAAGATACCCGATATTTATAGACTAGTACCATACAAGGTACCACATGGCCATGATAGTAAGGTGTATAAGGTGTGCTAAAAGTGAATAGTAATAAGTAATTTGAGATAATTCTTAATTATGTGGATAATCGGGTAATTTTTGATTTTAGGGGGAGATTAACAATTAATTAAGATGATTGGTGATTAATTGTTGATAAGATCCTCACGTGGCAGCCAAGACTTGATGGAAGTGTGACTCTTAAAAACATAGAATAAGGTGGCATTAAGAGAGTCTTTTTGGTGGCTTAGTAATTAGGAAAGTGGGGCCCACACCCTTGTATTAGAAATAGTAAACTTAATAGTCATATAACTAACGTCATTGTTCACATCCAAATTCACGTTATCATCTATCACTTGAGAGTCTTGTGACTCTTAAAGAACTTCATCACGTTATTTTGGGTCATTTCATATGCATCTGCATATATCCAAGCAACGCAAGACTTCAATAATTCAAATCAAAGTGAGGTTTTGCAATTATAACGGAGTACGGTGCAATCTTTGTCAAGAATATTATGCGGATTTTTCCGTACTCCGATCTTGCTGTTACGTGTTGTTGCAATTAACGTGTGTTAAAGGGATTGCCAAGAGAATCGACTCAGGTATGTTAAGGCTATCCCTTCTTTCTTTTTGGCATGATCCAAATAATACAAATGAAACGAGCAAAATACACAACTTTCATTAATGACTCTATTCATAGAAATAATAGGGGTGTATATATTCTTGATTCCCCATGTGAATTATTATTATATCTTCTGCTCATGGGTCTCATAAAAACCCATATTTGATAAAGTTTACCCGAAAGGTATATTGATTTTTATGGCATTTCGATAAAATCTTATTAACGTATTTCTTATGCATTTCATGCGTTGCATTCATTTACACTGGCCCATGACCAGATTATGTTATATACGCGTATTTCTATGTATATACATATATATGTATATGGGATATGGGAAAAGGTTACGACGTTATATACGCACCACCACCTGATCAGCTGGTATACGTTGATGATTTTGCCCACAGTGGCCGAGATGATATGATGGGATGCCTTCAGAGGCCTGATGATGTTATGAAACATGTACCTATGCACGACATGACATTCATACGCATATGCATGACACTATAATTATTTCATGAATTACAGAGTTATCCAGACTTACAGGTTGAGTCATTTACTCTATATTTCTTCCATGTCTGTTATGTACTTATTTATGTGCCTTACATACTCGGTACATTATTCTTACTGACGTACCTTTTGCCTGGAGACGTTGCGTTTCATGCCCGCGGGTCCCGATAGACAAGTCAAGAGCCCTCCACGTAGGTCATCAACTAAGCGGAAGATGTTGGTATGCTCCATTTGCTTCGGAGTTGCTTGTTTGGTTAGTATGATTTAGACGTGTATTGTTTAGTATGGCGGGACTCTGTCCCGACCTTTATGAAAATTTTGTATTCTTAGAGGATTGTAGACAGATGTCATGTACGTAAACGATTGTATGGCCTTGTCAGCCTATGTTTAGTATACGAGTGGTTATTTTGGTCTTATAAGCCCGTATATTTTATGTATAAGTTGGTATCACATGTTGTATTCTACTTATCTCACGGTATCCTTTCGGCGCAGTTATCTATGATAATATGACATGAAAAGATACGTTATGTTGGTACTCGGTTGAGTAAGGTACCGGGTGCCCGTCGCGGCCCATCGGTTTGGGTTGTGACAAAAGTGGTATCAGAGCAGTTCTGTCCTAGGGAGTTTACAAGCCGTGTCTAGTAGAGTCTTGTTTATGGGTGTGTCGTGCACCACACTTATAAGCAGGAGGCTACATGGCATTTAGGACTGTCACTCTTTCTTCTTACTCTTGATTTTGTGGTAGAGTTCAGCAGAGTAATGAGAAGAGAGATAAGGAAGAATTATGAGTTAGATGTGATACATGGATGGCAACGGTAGATCAAAAAGACGACGGTATTACCGGGTACATAGTCAGGTGAAGGAAGAGATGAGAGGTGATAGGCCTTAAGACAACAAAAGAGTATAGGCCATGAAGTCATATCCTCATTTCGAGAAGTAAGTTCGTGACTCTAATGTGATTACCAATAGGAGAAGCTAGACCCCAGAATAATAGAGATCAGTATGGGTTGGTGAACAAGATAAAGTAAATATGAATTAGGGATTTAGTGATTTGATAATGGTCGACATCATGAGAATTTCGGATTTCGTACCGGCAATAATAGAATGGTCAACAGAAGAAGATTCATAAGAAATTCAGAGAAAGGTCATTCAAGAAGACGCTTCCCTAAAGCAAGCAATGTGAGCAGAGTTTAACTTAAGGGACTGTATGTGCCAGTTATACTAAGTGTCACCCTCATGAGTAAGGAAAGTTGCTATCCTTGGTACAGAAGGATCACCGCAAGGCGAGTAAGGGTCATCAATGATGTGAGAAGACGCCAAGGATGAAGAGGTAAAATATCTATAGCTAGATCGTCGTAGCGCTAAATATTTGCACTCCCCTAAAGGGGGGAATATGGAATGATGTGGCATTAAGCTAGAAATTAAGTGGTTCTAGTAATTATGGAATGATAAAGGAAGAATGCAAAAAAAATGTAAAAGGGATGAGATTGCAATTATCCAAAGCCTACATATATGCTACGATTCCAGAATATTATGCAAACACGACGTCAATGAGAGGAAGTAAGGGTGCCTGCCCAAAATGTTATTGATAGATAAGGAGCCAGTGCGAGAGGTAAGTTAAGAAAAAGGAAATAACCCAAGAAAGATTACGCGAAATATTGATATGAGAATGGGACAACGACTAGTTAGCAGTCGATTCAGGAAGAGCCTAGTTATGGCTAGATAGGAGGTTACAGACTAATCAACAGATCGTGCAAGATAAGCATAGTAAAACCTAATATAGTGAATTTAGCCTCGCAGTAATGTCATTAGATAGGAGTCGCGGTAGTTAAAGGTACCGTATGAATGTTACGGGAATAAAAAAGAGTGCCACTGGGAAGACAGTCAAAATATTAGTTCAGAGGCAACCCTACAAGCACAAGGGCGTGGAGATAAGTAACTATGGGTAATTATAGACGAGGAAGAACATCAAAAATTCCATCAGGCATACGATGTGATAAGCTCGCAGCCTATCAAGACTCAGACGGACCTCCCCCCCGCCCCCAACCGTAATACCAATAGTAAGAACTACGT